>NW_007378289.1:87159-129585 GCF_000475195.1 Diaphorina citri | reverse complement strand
GACCTACGTGAAACTATCCATAAGGAATTCGACAGCATGGATGACGAGTTCTTGGCGTACTACTACAACATCCCGTGTAACTACAACATGTATTTGAACTACTCGAACAACTTGGACTTCTATCAGATCAACAAAAGCACGGCGTAAGTTTTTATGTCACGTCACTTAATTTATTATTATTTACGTGGCGTGTATTTTCTACCACATAATGTTTTTTTAGGGGGATATCACTACTTTTCTTTATTTATTCATTCCTATTTATTTTTTCGTGGCGTATAATTTGTTTATTTCCGATAGTCTTCTGCAACAAGAAAACACACGGCACAAGGTATAGGTCAGTATGAGAGATCTCAATACCGAATAATATATGATCCTGTGTCACATCAGAAGCTTTCAATAGACACATTGAGTGTTGGGCTAGGCATTAGCTCAGCTCGGGGCAAAATGTTAGATCCCTATAAGTGTTCGAACAATATGAAATGTTTCGGATAATAAATAAAGTGGTGCAATATTAAACTGTTGAGATAATGGGACTACATGTCCTAATTCGACAGTCTAAATAAAGCACTAATATCTAAAAATATTAAAGCTGATGGCTCCACTCATACCAATACCGGGTTTTCACCCATTTCGTTCCCGGTCACTGGTCACTTCACAAGTCAGTGTGTGCGTTGTAGTCCCGGCTCAGTCAGTATGTGACACGCGAGGCATCACAATGACACCCACGACCATACCCGCAACCACAACCATACCTATACCCACGACCATACCCATACCCGCTGTGGTCATCACTATCATCGGCCTCCATATATCCTCCGTATGGACATCCTGTAATGAAACAACCCGGCTGGCATACTACAAGCCATGCTTCTTTGAGGAGAACTTTGAGCCCAACTGGATTCAAATTAAGGTCAGTGATGTGCTTAAACCTCAAAGATTTAGGCCTTTGGAAATGCAGGAGGACTGAGACTTCAAATTGTGTAAACATGACGGCTATAAGCACAATAGTTAAAATTTCATGGCATCCAAGAATGCTATCATAAAAAAGCGTGACTTAAAATTTAAGGGAGTAAGAGTCCAATCCAAGTAATACAGCGTCACTAATAAACAAATTGACAGTGAAATGCAATTTTTATACGGGATTTCTTCTTTTCTTCTTACAATCCAACCTCTTTCCCTTGCTTGGGGCAATGGAAAGTGTTTTCAGTGATTATTTTTGATAATCGATTATTTCTTCGATTAATCGATTTCTGTTCTTCGATTAATCGATTCCAGGTCAAACCATCCTCTTTTAATCACAGTCGGAACAAGATTATCGATTTCTGTAATCGTATGAAGGACCAGGTGGCTGTGGATATATTTCCTCTGAAGAAAAGTTTGCCCAAGGATAACTTTGTGCGGGTATATCGGGAATTTAAGAACAAGATGATGAGAGGTGTCAATGACATATTCTATGATATCATCAAAAAATTCCGTGTTGTCCACGAATCTGGTGAGTAGAATTGAATATTTATGCACCAGCGGCGGTAGTACGTGATTCCGTCCTTTTCCAAAGGATCACTCATGTTAATCAACGATGCTCATGGTTATGTATCTGGATGGGTGACCACATGGATGACCAAGTGCTGCTGGCTATTGACGGCCCTATTCAGGTTGGGTGAGGTTGATTTGAGTAGAGTTGAGTAGTGTCACCGCACCGCCGCGCGCCGAATGATACCTGAAATAACTCAAATAACCGTTACTAAAGACCTTACCACTAAAGACTAAAATACCAAGGGAAAAAAGACCAATTATTCAGTGACTTTAAATCCCTTTAAAAATTAACTTTTTTGATCTCACAGTTCAGTTCCGTCAGTCCATCTATTCGTGTAAATTTCTCTTCTCGTTTTGTCTTTTCTAGTCTTCTCTTCTTTTTGTAGACCCTCCTTGACCCACCTTTGGGACTGTTTGCCCCTACAACTAAGCCTCAGAGTGAGCTTTTTGTGAAAAATCTCTTCTTTTCAATCCCATTCTATTCCATGTCCTCTCAGCACTCTACGAATACTACCGAATCCACGAGCCGATCCTACACGATCGAAACTACACCAAATTCCTGCTGACGTTCAACCGTACCACCAACAAGCACATCATCAAGGAGATCCGAGTCATGGCTTACGACCTACGTGAAACTATCTATAAGGAATTCGACAGCATGGATGACGAGTTCTTGGCGTACTACTACAACATCCCGTGTGTGCCCAAGGATAACTTTGTGCGGGTATATCGGGAATTTAAGAACAAGATGATGAGAGGTGTCAATGACATATTCTATGATATCATCAAGAAATTCCGTGTTGTCCACGAATCTGGTGAGTAGAATTGAATATTTATGCACCAGCGGCGGTAGTACGTGATTCCGTCCTTTTCCAAAGGATCACTCATGTTAATCAACGATGCTCATGGTTATGTATCTGGATGGGTGACCACATGGATGATGAAGTGCTGCTGGCTATTGACGGCCCTATTCAGGCTGGGTGAGGTTAATTTGAGTAGAGTTGAGTAGTGTCACCGCATCGCCGCGCGCCGAACGGTACCTGAAATAACCGTTACTAAAGACCTTACCACTAAAGACTAAAATACCAAGGAAAAAAAAAAGACCAATTATTCAGTGACTTTAAATCCCTTTAAAAAAAGCTACTTTTTTGATCTCACAGTCCAGTTCCGTCAGTCCATCTATTCGTGTAAATTTCTCTTCTAGTCTTCTCTTCTTTTTGTAGACCCTCCTTGACCCACCTTTGGGACTGTTTGCCCCTACAACTAAGTTTCAGAGTGGGCTTTTTGTGAAAAATCTCTTCTTTTCAATCCTATTCTATCTAAAGTTCTCGCGGTAGAATGGTAGAATAATATAATTATGGTAGATAAATAGATAAAAATATACCTACTAAAAAAACTAGATTTTTTTTAGAGGAAGCTGTACCAACGGAGGTCTTATCATTTCGAAATGTAAGAAAGAAGGTGGACAGGATGGGAGAAATCCCGCCGTTCTGAGAACGAACCTTATCTGTTTAAGATAAGTTTCGGCCCGGGCGGGAATCGAGCCAGCGACCTATTTCTACCACATAATGTTTTTTTAGGGGGATATCACTACTTTTCTTTATTTATTCATTCCTATTTATTTTTTCGTGGCGTATAATTTGTGGCTCAGAATGTTTTTTATGGGGATATCATGTCTTCTACCACATAATGTTTTTTTAGGGGGATATCACTACTTTTCTTTATTTATTCATTCCTATTTATTTTTTCGTGGCGTATAATTTGTAGCTCAGAATGTTTTTCATGGGGATATCATGTCTAAGCTAACTAGACAGGCAAATGCTAGATTCGGGACGGCTGACTTTCTCCTATCCTGTCTTTCTTCTCTCTTCGCTTTCGGGACAATGGGCAATGGGATCTCAACAGTTATATAGTTTCCTCTATATCAAAGCTCTTCTTTCACTTTCTAAAATTACCAATATTTTTAGGTTACACCCTGCTGTGTAAATTACCTCCGGAACGATAAATCCAATCAAACAAAGTAGGTATCAATCTACCAATGTACCCATTCAGTATCTATTCAATAAGAACAAAAATCAATCAATAAATAATCAATTAAATATCGGAAGTCTAGACCTAATCAGTAGGTGGTAAGTAGGTAGGTAAGATTAAAATTTGGTTTAGAGATCGATTTATAGATCTTATAGATACTAGCATCTATCAATAGGTGTGGTACCTATGAATTAGATTTAAAAGTAGGACTAGGAACCTTAGGTAGATCCTAGGTATCTAATTTGAAAACTTTTATTCTATTGTAGATGAATTCTCAGGCTGTATTGTCTATTGATGTTAGAATTTGTGAGTAGCATTTAGAAAGTGCCGGCTTCCCAATAGAAAAAAGAATTACGGAAATAGATACCTACCCATAAGTAGGTACCTACTTGGAACACAAAAACAAAACTTTTCTTAGAACTTTCCTTTTGTGAGATAGAAATGGAAATAAAAAAGTTATAAATCAGTAATTTTAATTTTGTTAAGCATAAATGCTTGTCACAAATGTCGTTCCTCGCTTAATACAATACCCTAAAGTTCAAGACTTGACTTGGACTCGAACCACCAACCTCCAGATCCAGAGTCCACCGCGCTAACCATTGTACAGCTATTCACCACTGAGGTTGAATAAATATCTAAATAAAAAGAAGTACCTAATAATAAAAAAAGTACATTAAAACAGGTGATTATTCCATCTGTTACATAAGTCGTAAGTTCCGAGCATTAAAACTGCGACGGAGACCAATAAAACAGGTGATGCTAGTAAAAAGTTCGAGTTGTAAGCCTGTCTCCCTTCTATTTCGGAACGATAAGACTTTCGCATGGATGAGAAGATCACAAGACAGAAGGGAATGGAAACTTTTCGATCTGAAAAATTGGAGAAACCACAGTCTTGAAACCACAGATCCATCCAGGTGGATGACCTTCATTGTTACAGTTCTCTCTATTAAACCTCTTGAAAATAAAGTAAATGTTTTATCTACTCTCATAGGCTGACAAAGCCGTAACACCACCGCCACTTCTATTAGCAGACCTTTTAAACCACCTCTTTTTGGTAGACCTTTTAAAATAGAACACTATAATAAGTGGGCAGGTGGACACCTTCTTAAGTAAGTAGGTACATATATGTTCCTATCCATCATCTATTGTTCTATTGTTATCATCAGATGATGGAATTCTATCCTTGATCTAGGCGCACGGTAGTGCGCCAGGCCAAGTTCCAGCCTAACGCACACAGTGTGTAATATAGGTTACAAGCGTGAATGGGTCTCGAATAGATAGCTAGGTATAATCGTGACTTAGCATCATGTATCCAATGATTCATCACCACACAGTAAAGTAATCCATCTTCATCACCAAACAGTAAAACCACACAGTACTTCTAGATATCATGGTTAGGTAATACACATAAACATACTCATGGGTACATACGTAGGTACTTACTATGTGAAGTCGTACATAATAGGGGAAGTCCGGGCAAACTAGTACCTATAGTAATAGTAGGTACAGTAATAGTTAGAATGTTAGATACAAGTGTACAACAGATAGCGTGTTTATTAGAAACTTTCGCGTCCCAACGTTCATTAAAAAAACCCAACCTTCATTAAAATCATTCTACAACTCTTTTATTTACCTTTCAACTCGGAATAAAATCAACTTTCGTGAAAGAACAATAGATAACGAAGGATTCGGAAAGGAAATGAATCGACATTAAATCTTACTCTGACAGAGATTGTAAGGATTGTTCTTAGAAACAATCCTAACTGAATGAGTATCTTGGATCTATTCTGACTATTGAGTGTAGAAGTCTCATTAACTGTTGGTTATATTTACACAAAATAAATCATTAAGTACCTACTATTATGTACAGGTACCCAATACCGAGCACCTGATCAATGGAAAGGAAAGCATACGAGGCGCCTGGCCCTGGCAGGTGAGTAAACAAGGCCCGGATGATAAGTACCCAATATTAGTTAGCCCACAAAGGCACTTAATATGTTGTGCACATTGCATACTCATTTAGTTTTCAGGTGTTCACACAAAAGTTTCTGGCCGGATCCACAAAGAGATTTGATAGAGGATTAGAGGGAAATGTATTTATGTAATTGCCAAGGTCTTGTCCTAGGTCCTACCGAGAGCGAAGAGAGAAGGAAGACAGGATATGAGAATCAGCCGTTCTGAGAACGAACATTATCCGTTCAGGATAAAATCCGCCCCGAGCGGGAATCAAACCCGCGACCTAGCGCTCACAAGGCAGACGCGCTACCAACCAAGTTAACTAGGCTGACTGGAGATCTTATTATTATTATTATTTGTATATTGAATGTTCCTATCCTTTAAGAGTCCCTTATATCATTCTATCAAGACACTTCCATTGTCATCCTTCACACTAGGAATTTACCGATTTTTCTTTCGTCCAATGAATTACCTATAATTTTCTCAATTTTCCGCAGGTCTCCCTACAAGTGCTTCATCCGCGGCTCGGTCTCATGCCGCACTGGTGTGGTGCGGTGCTCATCCACCCATCCTGGGTCGTAACTGCGGCACACTGCATTCACAACGACATCTTCAGTCTGCCCATACCGGAGCTATGGACTGCGGTGCTAGGGGATTGGGATCGGACTGAAGAGGAGAAGAGCGAGGTTCGAATCCCCGTGGAGAGGATTCGGGTTCATGAGGAGTTCCATAACTATCATCATGATATAGGTGAGTAGCGACCAGTAGCGGCATTGAGTTCAATAACTATCATCATGATATAGGTGAGTAGCGACCAGTAGCGGCATTGAGTTCAATAACTATCATCATGATATAGGTGAGTAGCGACCAGTAGCGGCATTGAGTTCAATAACTATCATCATGATATAGGTGAGTAGCGACCAGTAGCGGCATTGAGTTCAATAACTATCATCATGATATAGGTGAGTAGCGACCAGTAGCGGCATTGAGTTCAATAACTATCATCATGATATAGGTGAGTAGCGACCAGTAGCGGCATTGAGTTCAATAACTATCATCATGATATAGGTGAGTAGCGACCAGTAGCGGCATTGAGTTCCATAACTATCATCATGATATAGGTGAGTAGCGACCAGTAGCGTCGGTCTGTCTGTCTGTCTGTCCCCATAGAAGGACTTATCCAAACCTGGTCGACCTATATATCAAATTAAAGGTCTTTTTACCAGGAACACGAAAATGGTGGTGCAAATTTTGTCCAGAA
The DNA here is from genome assembly GCF_000475195.1 of Diaphorina citri. Taxonomy (NCBI): domain Eukaryota; kingdom Metazoa; phylum Arthropoda; class Insecta; order Hemiptera; family Psyllidae; genus Diaphorina; species Diaphorina citri. Next base: position 122,804 of record NW_007378289.1, on the reverse strand, counting down.
AACCATAAAGCCAAAAATCAAAAAAAAAAAACCGGTTTCGGCCCTCCCCAGGCTTGAGTAACCTACCTTGTCTACGAATGGAGGGTAAAACTATCGTCACCAAATATCTCAAGGTGTGTTCAAACATGGTTGACCGGCCGTCGCGTGGATCGACGGACGAGGTGAATCTGTGTTGTCGAGGCAGTGTGGACGATTCAGTCGACATCGATCCACGGCCGGTCGACTATGTGTGGACACACCTTTACGCCTCGAATCTCCTTCTCTACTAAATTAAACAAATACCTAACGTCTTTTGTTTTAATTCATGTCAACAGTAGATAAATTTTTTATCATTATAACAAAAATAATTAATTTCAACGTCAAAAATGCATTATAAACTAATGACTTTGAAAAATGCATAGCACGAATGCATTTCAATAATGCATTTTCATAATTATGACATTAGCGCTGATCCTCATCGGGATATTAGTGCAACTCTCGGGATACGAACCAAGACTCAACTTCGGATCTGTCAAAGGTAAGAACCATTAACGTTAATAAGTAGGTAACTAATGTGTATGTATGTAGGTACTTAGGGTGAGCTTAACTCCATACACAAAACGCCCACTCCGAGACTTAGGTGTAGGGGCAACTGCCCTAAAGGATGGGTTAAGCTTATATGAATCTAGAATGTATGAGTACTGAGTACTGAGTACCTGAGTAGGTATACTAGTTGCGCAAAAAATACATATTTTCATGGACCCTGCGGGATTCGGATGTGGAACATTCACAAAGGTTCAAAACAGGGTCCGTAAAGTACAAGGTATGTAGCAGATATGTATAAGTAACATCACTATAGGAAATACTGAATGCAATGAATCACCACCATTTTTACTTTCTTTTCCAGAAAAAAGTGTCATAGGTACTTAGGTACCTCATACCTACACTACCTACTACATATTATAGTAATCTATTACTATAGTTACAGTAAGAGTAGGTAAGTTACAAGCGTGAATGGGTCTCGAATAGATAGCTAGGTATAATCGTGACTTAGCATCATGTATCCAATGATTCATCACCACACAGTAATCCATCTTCATCACCAAACAGTAAAAACCACACAGTACTTCTATAGATATCACACACGGTTAGGTAATACACATAAACATAGATACTCATGGGTACATACTAGGGTTGCCAACCGTACGTTATTTCCCGGAACAATCCGTATTTTTGTCAAAATTCAAATGTTCCGCCGGAACACACCTTTGTTCCGGTTTTTTCCAAATCTATGGAAAATACGGGAACTGACTAATAAACAGAAAAAAAAAAGTTTAAAAAGACAGGTAAGTACGTACGAAAAACACAAAAACCCGCGAGTCAAGTAGGTAGTGTAGTGTAGGTATAGTAACGTACTAGTACGAATGTATAACGTACGGCGTACAGGTGCATGCAGCATGATTCATAAATCTGGATCTCTAGGCCTAGCTCGGTGCATGCCTTTGTTCCGGGTAAAAATCGGGAAATCCGTATTTTTTCACCATTTTGCTAGTTTGTACCGTATATGCCGAAAAAAAAGTTGGCAACCCTAAGTACATACGTAGGTACGTACTTACTATGTGAAGTCGTACATAATAGGGGAAGTCCGGGCAAACTAGTACCTATAGTAATAGTAGGTACAGTAATAGTTAGAATGCTCTTTTTAGTCCGTCCTTCCTTTATTAAATTACAATAGCAATAATAAAAGGTATAGTGGACGGACTATTGTATTCGCTTCGGTGTCTGTCAGTCTGTTCTCATAGAATTACTTATCCAAACCTGGTCGACCTATATATCAAATTAAAGGTCTTTTTACCAGGAACACGAAAGTGGTGGTGCAAATTTTGTCCAGAAAACCAAAAAGCCAAAAAAACTGGTTTTTGGGGGATTTTTTTCACATTTTCTCACACAAATGAGCCCTGATTTTGAAATTTGTCGCAACGACCTATGAACTCAAAGCGAGAAAGTTTTAGATAACACTTCAGTCGACCGCTTTTAGCGTCACCTATGTTAGGCTACGCCGAGAAAGGCCAATAAATGGATGGGTGACTTAAAGGAATAAAGGGAGAACGGGCTCTAGTCTTGATTTTAAATCATTACATGAAAGTAAAATCAAAAATCAAATCAATAATAAAAATAAACTGAATATTAAACAAATTAGGTAGGTATATAAGTAATAAGTACTGATTTTCTTTAACCAAGATCGAATAAACTACGGGCTAAAAAATTCCCGGAGGGACGGGCCCAGCTTGTTTAGTTATAAAAGAAAACTAAAATACAGGCATGTAATGATTTAAAATTAAGACTAGAGCCCGTTCTCCCTTTATTCCCATATAATGTTTAAGTCACCCATCCATTTATTGGCCTTGCTCGTCGTAGCTTAACATAGGTGACGCTAAAACCGGTCTTAAATCCTTAAATGATCGACTGAAGTGTTATCTAAAGCTTTCTCGCTTTGAGTTCATAGGTCGTCGCGACAAATTTCGAGATCGGAGCTCATTTGTGTGAGAAAATGTGAAAAAAATCCCCCAAAAACCAGTTTTTTTGGTTTTTTGGCTTTATGGTTTTCTGGACAAAATTTGCACCACCATTTTCGTGTTCCTGGTAAAAAGACCTTTAATTTGATATATAGGTCGGCCAGGTTTGGATAAGTCCTTCTATGGGGACAGACAGACAGACAGACTGACAGACAGACTGACAGACAGACACCGAAGCGAATACAATAGTCCGTCCACTATACCTTTTATTATTAGTAATAATAAAGGAAGGACGGACTAAAAAGCTCCTGTATTAAAGAAGATATATTTTATTCGTATATTCAGGTGTCAAAGGAAACTTGTTATCATTATCACTGACTGTATAAAAAGAGGGACCACTTTGCCCGGACTTCCCCTCCCTAAATAGATAGATAATATAGTTATGTTTATAAAGATAGTTATGTATAATGTACCTAATGCGTCGGATACTTCATATACACGAGGATATGTACATACATAAATATGTAGGTACCTATGTAGGTATTTAGGTACTATTTACATTGTGGCATTTCTAGCATGTCAGAATTGAAAGTAAAAGCTGTACAGATATCTGTGACATCATAAGCAGTGGCGACGGACGGTACTGCTATTCTGGCGTATACCTATACTTTTTCGGGGTCCTCCGCAAGCACCTGAGGGTGGGGGGGGGTGTACAATTGAGTCCTATGGCTCCATAGTGGAGAGGCTCCATAGTTGAGTGACTATCAAAGAGGGAACTTTAGCAACTGAGGTGCTCTATCAAATCTCTTTTAAATATCCTCTCTTCGATTTCGGGAAGATAAGACCTTCGTTGTTACAGTTCCCTTTATCAAAACTTTAAAAAAAAAATCAGTTTATAAAGAATCGAATGGTGAAACTTTTAGAACTGTCCGACTTACAGTTGTGCAAATGTAATAGAAAGTCGTGTGATGTTCACACCAGATTTTTCTTACACAATTTCCCCTCTTCTGAAACTTGTTTCCCCTATTTTGGCGTGATAGCGTCTGTACTAAAACATGGGAAGAAGAGGGGAAACGAGCTTCAGAAGTGGGGAAATTCCGAATGGGAAATACAGCTATAGTTACGGGGCAGTTTTAGCCCTGTCCTCCATCTTCAATTTTGGGGCGATAAGACCTCAGTTGTTCAAGTTTCCTCTATCAAAGAGGGAACTTTAGCAACTGAGGTGCTCTATCAAATCTCTTTTAAATATCCTCTCTTCGATTTCGGGAAGATAAGACCTTCGTTGTTACAGTTCCCTTTATCAAAACTTTAAAAAAAAAATCAGTTTATAAATTACCTAAATCAATCCGCTAAAACTCCCCCCAATATCGGGTCGTGTTCGTCCAATCTTCATCCTCTTGTCTCATTGCTTCACATTTTGGTTCCACAATGTTCCCTTTTACTTTTTTTGAAGGAAGGAGAGGTGTGAGTGACTCTAAAGTTGAAAGATTACTGTTTTATCTCTGTATCCAAACAGCGTTAGTGTCACTTTTAGTTTGAAATCGAGAGTTTGACGGGTCTGTGTGTTTTTTATATACTGGACTGTGTAATGTGAAATTGGACCCAAAATAGTGTGTGATTAACTATATAATTACTATTACTAATTATCTATAATTTATTAAGAGTTTAAAGATTTTTTTTCTTTTTAGCAGAAATTCCCTTTTGTAAAACTAAATTTCGTTATGGCCGGGCTCGAACCCCAGCTCTCTTAACGAGTCCAGCGTTTTACCATTAAACTTCTGAAGCTTATTTCAATTTATTAAATGGTTAGGTATTACGGGTTTCTTTTTATACTTCTATTGGTCAATTAAACTCACGTTTTGTAACCGTTAGGTCGCGGGTTCCATTCCCGGCTGGGGGCGGAATTTGTCCTAAACAGATGAGATTCGCTCTCGGAACGGCCGGCTTTCTTCTATCCTGTTTTCGTTCTCGTCTTCGGGACGAAAACATCTGAAGTGACAGTTCCCTCCATCATCAAAACTCTTACAAAAATAGCAGTGATTTTTTGATCTCACAGTCCAGATCCATATTTCAACAAAATCGCGAAAAGTTTAAAAATAAAAATAGACTATCCATACTGCTTACCTATCTTATCACAATATTCTTCTTGGCTGGGATCGAACCCGAGCCCTCCTGTTTACCAGGCGAGTGCCTTGACCACTAGGTACACTACCGAAGCAAGTTGTATCAAATAAGAAAGAAACTTTCGTATTTTTTATTTCGAAATAGATAATTATCTGTCGTTCAAAATTCGTGAATCATTCAAGATAATTGCTACATAACATGTGATGTTAATGGAGAATAGTGTAAAGTGCTCGCGGTAGAATAATAATAATATTTATGCTAGATAGATAAGTACCTAACTACGAAAAAAATACTAGATTTTTTTTTTTAGAGGAAACTGTAACAACGGAGGTCTTATCGTCCCGAAATCAAAAAGAGAAGGAGGGTAGGATCGGAGAAATCCCACCGTTCTGAGAACGAATCTGATCTGTTTAAGATAAGTTTCGGCCCGGGCGGGAATCGAGCCAGCGACCTATCGCTTAGCTTTTCATTTCAGAGCAAAGAGGAGAAGAATCTGGAGGGATTACGATGGAGATCATTCACGACTCAAGTAGACTGGGGAATCTGGGGATTTGGCTGATAGTGTGCGATGGTTGTCCTGAGCTTCCTAGGGAACTATATAGGGTCAGAGAGGGGGAGTAGAGGGAAAAAGTATGTCCCAAAGTCAAGCAAGAAAAAGTATGTCCAAAGTCGGAGCCTTGATGTTTGAGGCTGATCTGAATGGATTACCTAAACCGAAAATACTTTTGTATCAACTACAAAGCCATCAACATGGTCGACTGAGCGAGGTAATAGAAATGTCATCCCACCTGTACTTTGTCTTAAAGTTTACCTACTCTCAATTAGTTTTTCTAATACAAGTACCTACCTATTTATTGTGTTTGTATTTTTGTACCTGTACTGCGTTTGTACTTATAATATTGTTCCTGTGTTTGTAAATAAGAATATGAGGATTAAGAGAAAGAAGAAGTTGAATGAGGAAACAAGCTAACTAGACAGGCAAATGCTAGATTCGGGACGGCTGACTTTCTCCTATCCTGTCTTTCTTCTCTCTTCGCTTTCGGGACAATGGAATCTCAACAGTTCTGTTATAGTTTCCTCTATATCAAAGCTCTTCTTTCACTTTCTAATATTACCAATATTTTTAGGTTACACCCTGCTGTGTAAATTACCTCCGGAACGACAAATTCAATCACAATTATATAGGCACCAATCTATCATTCAGTATCTCTATTCAATAAGAACAAAAATCAATAAATAAATAATCAATTAAATATCGGAAGTCTAGACCTAATCACTAGGTGGTAAGTAGGTAGGTAAGATTAAAATCTGATTTAGAGATCGATTTATATATCTTATAGATACTAACATCTATCAATAGGTGTGGTACCTATGAATTAGATTTAAAAGTAGGTAGGTAGTAGGTACCTTAGGTAGATCCTAGGTATCTAATTTGAAAACTTTTATTCTATTGTAGATGAATTGTCAGGCTGTATTGTCTATCGATATTAGAATTTGTGAGTAGCATTTAGAAAGTGCCGGCTTCCCAATAGAAAAAAGAATTATGGAAACAGATACCTACCTATCCATAAGTAGGTACCTACTTGGAACACAAAAACAAAACTTTTCTTGGAACTTTCCTTTTGTGAGATTGAAATAGAAATTAAAAAAGTTATAAATCAGTAATTTTAATTTTGTTAAGCATAAATGCTTGTCACAAATGTCGTTCCTTGCTTAATACAATACCCTAAATTTCAAGACTTGACTTGGACTCGAACCACCAACCTCCAGATCCAGAGTCCACCGCGCTAACCATTGTACAGCTATACACCACTGAGGTTGAATAAATATCTAAATAAAAAGAAGTACCCAATAATAAAAAAAAAAGTACATCAAAACAGGTGATTATTCCATCTGTTACATAAGTCGTAAGTTCCGAGCATTAAAACCGCGATGGAGACCAATAAAACAAGTGATGCTAGTAAAAAGTTCTAGTTGTAACCTACAAGAGATTGATAATCTCTAAGACTTACATACAAGTGTACAACAGATAGCGTGTTTATTAGAAACTTTCGCGTCCCAACGTTCATTAAAAAAAACCCAACCTTCATTAAAATCCCAATGTTCATTTATTAAAATCATTATACAACTCTTTTATTTACCTTTCAACTTGGAATAAAATCAACTTTCGTGAAAGAACAATAGATAACGAAGGATTCAGATAGGAAATGAATCGACATTAAATCTTACTCTGACAGAGATTGTAAGGATTGTTCTTAGAAACAATCCTAACTAAATGAGTATCTTGGATCTATTCTGACTATTGAGTGTAGAAGTCTCATTAACTGTTGGTTATTTACACAAAATAAATCATTAAGTACTATTATGTACAGGTACCCAATACCGAGCACATGCACCTAGCTACTACTATAGTTACTTACAACGAAAGCTTAATATAGGAATTCTAGGTATTTTCATTCACTTTTTTTTACTCGCTATAGAAAAAAAAAATAGCTAGGTAGTCTAGGTATAGGTACATATCTCTAATCAGCGGCAGTAGCAAATCTAAGCAAATAGCACTTTCCGTGTAGATAACAAGATACCAGTTCTCAGAAGATTACTGAAATAAGGCATAGTCGCGTGCGCTGGGGTGACCATCTGAGCTATTGAAAAAAAAAAAAACAAAAACAAAAAAAAAAAACAAAAACAAAACAAAAAAAAGCTAGGTAGTCTAGGCATAGGTACATCTCTCTAATCAGCGGCAGTAGCAAATAGCACTTTCCATGTAGATAACAAGATACCAGTTCTCTGAAGATTGCTGAAATTAAGCAAAGTCGCGTGCGCTGGGGTGACCATAATGAATTCTAATTTTCTCAATTTTCCGCAGGTCTCCCTACAAGTGCTTCATCCGCGGCTCGGTCTCATGCCGCACTGGTGTGGTGCGGTGCTCATCCACCCATCCTGGGTCGTAACTGCGGCACACTGCATTCACAACGACATCTTCAGTCTGCCCATACCGGAGCTATGGACTGCGGTGCTAGGGGATTGGGATCGGACTGAAGAGGAGAAGAGCGAGGTTCGAATCCCCGTGGAGAGGATTCGGGTTCATGAGGAGTTCCATAACTATCATCATGATATAGGTGAGTAGCGACCAGTAGCGGCATTGAGTTCCATGGCTATCATCATGATATAGGTGAGTAGCGGCCAGTGCTGGCATTGAGTTCCATAGCTATCATCATGATATAGGTGAGTAGCGACCAGTAGCGGCATTGAGTTCCATAACTATCACCATGATATAGGTGAGTAGCGACCAGTAGCGGCATTGAGTTCCATAACTATCACCATGATATAGGTGAGTAACGACCAGTAGCGGCATTGAGTTCCATAACTATCATCATGATATAGGTGAGTAGCGACCAGTAGCGACAATGAGTTCCATAACTATCATCATGATATAGGTGAGTAGCGACCAGTAGCGACAATGAGTTCCATAACTATCATCATGATATAGGTGAGTAGCGACCAGTAGCGACAATGAGTTCCAGTCTGTCTGTCTGTCTGTCCCCATAGAAGGACTTATCCAAACCTGGTCGACCTATATATCAAATTAAAGGTCTTTTTACCAGGAACACGAAAATGGTGGTGCAAATTTTGTCCAGAAAACCATAAAGCCAAAAATCCAAAAAAAAACTGGTTTCGACCCTACTCAGGCTTGAGTAACTTACCTTGTCTACGAATGGAGGGTAAAACTATCGTCACCAAATATCTCAAGGTGTGTCCAAACATGGTTGACCGGCCGTCGCGTGGATCGACGGACGAGGTGAATCTATGTTGTCGAGGCAGTGTGGACCGTTCAGTCGACATTGATCCACGGCCGGTCGACTATGTGTGGACACACCTTTACGCCTCGAATCTCCATCTCTACTAAATTAAACAAATACCTAATGTCTTTTGTTTTAATTCATGTCAACAGTAGATAATTTTTTATCATTATAACAAAAATAATTAATTTCAACGTCAATTTTCAAAAATGCACTATAAACTAATGACTTTGAAAAATGCATAGCACGAATGCATTTCAATAATGCATTTTCATAATTATGACATTAGCGCTGATCCTCATCGGGATATTAGTGCAACTCTCGGGATACGAACCAAGACTCAACTTCGGATCTGTCAAAGGTAAGAACCATCAACGTTAATAAGTAGGTAACTAATATGTATGTAGGTACTTAGGGTGAGCTAAACTTCATACACAAAACGCCCACTCCGAGGCTTAGGTGTGGGGGCAAACAGCCCTAAAGGATGGGTTAAGCTTATATGAATCTAGGGTGTATGAGTACTGAGTAGGTATACCTACTAGTTGCGCAAAAAATACATATTTTCATGGACCCTTTTCATGGAATTCGGATGTGGAACATTCACAAAGGTTCAAAACAGGGTCCGTAAAGTACAATGTATATGAAGCAGATATTATGTATGTTATACGTTATCCAGATGGATATGGCAGCAAGGAGTCATCAAAAAAGTAGGCTACGTTGCCAAACATGTCAAAGGTGCAACGGTAGAAAATCTTTAAAAGAGGAAGGTACATTGCACAGTGCTTCCTCCCACATTGCACAGCGATTCAACCTCTTGTAAGAAAGGTTACAGATCGAAGCTACCTTTACTTTTTAAAAGAGAGAGTTTATAAAAATAGACCTTTACCTTAATTGCAACAATGCAAGGAATTCTCGCATTCTGATTGGTTCTTTCATTTTGGGTCGATGACTCCTTGCTGCCATATCCATCTGGATAACGTATAAATCAAGAAAACAGTTGAAGTTACGATGTTACCTGTTCTAGAACAGATTTACTAGTATATATAGAGCCTAAATCCAAAGTTTCAGCCATTGGTCCGTGTGCCGTTCCTGAAATATTATTGAATTACACTGAAAACCGCCAAAAAGCGGCCGAAATGCCGCCAAGCGTTGTCGTATCCTTGTCAAATTTGACAGCTGCATGCCAAATTTCAAGTCTCTAGCTCTTACCGTTCTCGAGATATTTTGTTTACAGACAGACATTCCTTTATTAAATTACAATAGTAATAATAAAAGGTATAGTGGACGGACTATTGTATTCGCTTCGGTGTCTGTCTGTCAGTCTGTCTGTTCCCATAGAATTACTATTCAAACCTGGTCGACCTATATATCAAATTAAAGGTCTTTTTACCAGGAACACGAAAGTGGTGGTGCGAATTTTGTCCAGAAAACCAAAAAGCCAAAAAAACTGGTTTTTGGGTGATTTTTTTTCACATTTTCTCACACAAATGAGCCCTGATTTTGAAATTTGTCGCGACAACCTATGAACTCAAAGCGAGAAAGTTTTAGATAACACTTTAGTCGACCGGTTTTAGCGTCACCTATGTTAAGCTACGCCGAGCAAGGCCAATAAATGGATGGGTGACTTAAAGGAATAAAGGGAGAACGGGCTCTAGTCTTGATTTTAAATCTTTACATGAAAGTAAAATCAAATCAATAATAAAAATAAACTGAATATTAAACAAATTAGGTAGGTAGGTATATGGTATATAAGTACTGATTTTCTTTAACCACGATCGAATAAACTACGGGCTAGAAAATTCCCGGAGGGACGGGCCCAGCTTGTTTAGTTATAAAAGAAAACTAAAATACAGGCAAAGTGATCACCAAGGCAATTTCCTAAACACATGAGGCAAAGTGGTCCTTTGATAGAGGTCACAATGCAAGGAATTCTCGCATTCTGATTGGTTCTTTCATTTTGGGTCGATGACTCCTTGCTGCCATATCCATCTGGATAACGTATAGGTAACATCACTATAGGAAATACTGAATGCAATGAATCACCACCATTTTTACTTTCTTTTTTAAAAAAAAGTGTCATAGGTACTTAGGTACCTCATACCTACACTACCTACTACATATTATAGTAATCCATTACTATAGTTACAGTAAGAGTAGGTAAGTTACAAGCGTGAATGGGTCTCGAATAGATAGCTAGGTATAATCGTGACTTAGCATCATGTATCCAATGATTCATCACCACACAGTAATCCATCTTCATCACCAAACAGTAAAAACCACACAGTACTTCTATAGATATCACACACGGTTAGGTAATACACATAAACATAGATACTCATGGGTACATACTAGGGTTGCCAACCGTACGTTATTTCCCGGAACAATCCGTATTTTTGTCAAAATCAAATGTTCCGCCGGAACACACCTTTGTTCCGGTTTTTTCCAAATCTATGGAAAATACGGGAACTGACTAATAAACAGCAAATGTTCCGCCGGAACACACCTTTGTTCCGGTTTTTTCCAAATCTATGGAAAATACGGGAACTGACTAATAAACAGAAAAAAATAAAAAAAAAAAGTTTAAAAAGACAGGTAAGTACGCACGAAAAACACAAAAACCCGCGAGTCAAGTAGGTAGTGTAGTGTAGGTATAGTAACGTACTAGTACGAATGTATAACGTACGGCGTACAGGTGCATGCAGCATGATTCATAAATCTGGATCTCTAGGCCTAGCTCGGTGCATGCCTTTGTTCCGGGTAAAAATCGGGAAATCCGTATTTTTTCACCATTTTGCTAGTTTGTACCGTATATGCCGAAAAAAAAGTTGGCAACCCTAATAGGAGTACTTACCTCATATGTTACGTTTCATTGACATTCTTACTGTAGAAGTGTAGACTGAGTACTCCTCTTCCTTAGGATCTGGGAGAAGTCGTGCTTTCAAAATGAGGTCCTGTATCCTAGAACATTTTGAGGATCTCCAGGGACCTTACACAAGATATGTGCATCAGTTTGTGCTATCGCATATCGAGGACTATGAACAGCCTCTTAACTGGGGTAGTGGGTTGTCCAAATGTAGAAAGAGCGGGTAAAAATCGGGAAATCCGTATTTTTTCACCATTTTGCTAGTTTGTACCGTATATGCCGAAAAAAAAAGTTGGCAACCCTAGTACATACGTAGGTACGTACTTACTATGTGAAGTCGTACATAATAGGGGAAGTCCGGGCAAACTAGTACCTATAGTAATAGTAGGTACAGTAATAGTTAGAATGCTCTTTTTAGTCCGTCCTTCCTTTATTAAATTACAATAGCAATAATAAAAGGTATAGTGGACGGACTATTGTATTCGCTTCGGTGTCTGTCAGTCTGTTCTTCCGGGTAAAAATCGGGAAATCCGTATTTTTTCACCATTTTGCTAGTTTGTACCGTATATGCCGAAAAAAAAGTTGGCAACCCTATACATAACCCAGGATCAGACGAAATAAAAGACAAACCCACTAACCAAAGGAGAACCCACTACATTACCATCTAAGAATTCACTAAAATAAATATGTACCTACATATGAGTGGAATAAATATAGTCCCAATTTCCCTCTATCATTACTTCATTACTGTGTAAGAATCCACTAAGGATACTAAGATAAATAGGTAAGTAGATATCAAAAGAATAAAAGTGAATGCCACTAAGAAGGAAATACACATTTCAAAGGAATAAAAGCTTTTAGGGTCTACAGAGAGCAACGTTCTCCTGATGCTTAGAGGAATAGAGAATGTAGCATAGTGGTGGTGCAAATTTTGTCCAGAAAACCAAAAAGCCAAAAAAACTGGTTTTTGGGGGATTTTTTTCACATTTTCTCACACAAATGAGCCCTGATTTTGAAATTTGTCGCAACGACCTATGAACTCAAAGCGAGAAAGTTTTAGATAACACTTCAGTCGACCGCTTTTAGCGTCACCTATGTTAGGCTACGCCGAGAAAGGCCAATAAATGGATGGGTGACTTAAAGGAATAAAGGGAGAACGGGCTCTAGTCTTGATTTTAAATCATTACATGAAAGTAAAATCAAAAATCAAATCAATAATAAAAATAAACTGAATATTAAACAAATTAGGTAGGTATATAAGTAATAAGTACTGATTTTCTTTAACCAAGATCGAATAAACTACGGGCTAAAAAATTCCCGGAGGGACGGGCCCAGCTTGTTTAGTTATAAAAGAAAACTAAAATACAGGCAAAGTGATCACCAAGGCAATTTCCTAAACACATGTGAGGGCAAAGTGGTCCTTTGATAGAGGTCTACAAAAAAGGCTCCTGTATTATAAAGAAAATATTTTATTTTTATACCTATTCAGGTGCCAAAAGAAACTTGTTATCATTATCACTGACTGTATAAATAGAGGGACCACTTTGCCCGGACTTCCCCTCCCTAAATAGATAGATAATATAGTTATGTTTATAAAGATACCTAGTTACAATGTACCTAATGCGTCGGATACTTCATATACACGAGGATATGTACATACATACACAAATATGTAGGTACCTATGTAGGTATTTACTATTTGTACATACATAAATATGTAGGTACTTATGTAGGTATTTACTATTTACATTGTGGCAAACCTCCCGTGCTTTATACTAATTGAAAACTGCACCCCCTATATCATCCAAGAGAGTTTCCTTGTAACCTATGAGTCTGCGAGTTCGAGGCCGTTATGGTCAATTTATTTCGTACCAGATTTGAATTCCATTAAGATCTCTGCTAGATTAGAGCTGACAAGGCACTTGCTGTTATGAGTCACCCACACACACTCCCACTGAATGTTCTAGCAACAGAATTACAGAATACAGAACCAGAGTACTGGAGTATACAGAACAGTCGGGTTTGTTACTTGCTAGCCAGAGAACGTTGGATCGAGGCCAGGGCAAGGTCCCGAGGGGATTTGCAGTGTACCTAAAGGTAGAAACACACTACAGAAAGATGTAGTTCAAAGTTTTCCCACAATGTTGTAGGTAATTTCGTTCATGATGCCTCACTACCCTCACGTGACGTGATACTAGTCGCCTCCCACCCAGACTTTCCTATGAGGATTTTTGGAGAAGGTACATATATTGTTTTCACCATAAAACTTCAGTAACTTGGGCTGCGGTTACACCGGATCACATTTCTCGTTTTACGACGCAACATCCGTGGTACGATCAGATTCAATGACAGTAGTCTCTCCATGCAACTCTGATTAGGTGTAACCACAGCCTTGAGTGTTGACTGATATAATTTACCTACCTGGAGTCTTGCAACTGGAGTGCGACTCCTATTAAGTAAAGAAACGAAATTATCAATGGCCAGGGGATCGCATTTCAAAAAGCGACAGCCCCTATGATAAATCTCTGTGACACAGTGACCTTCGCAAGAGGTACAAGTAAAAGCAATTTGCACCTTGAATAAATGACAAGGTGACTTGAAAATATGACAATTTATGACATTATATGAAAATATGACAATTCATGACATGTGAAGAGTAGTAAATAATTTACACACCCAACTTCAGCTGGAATATTACCATGAGGCGTTGTTTTCCTACGTCAAGAACTTGGAAATTTCATTTCTTTACTTGCGAAATCTCTCTTTGTCCGTCCGTTGTGTTTACACCCAACTAACTTCCTCATCTCCCCAAAGCTACAGGGGAATCCGCAAGCAATAGAAATGAGGGTGGGGGGGGTACAATTGAGCCATATGGCTCCATAGTTGAGTGATACCTAGGGTGTTTTAAATCATAAGCAGACATTTTTAGTATGTTACGGTGTCTTTAACTTTCGGGAAACTTTCGAAAACTGAGCTGGTACCTACCCTATTCGGAAACTTAAATAGCGCCTGGACTAAACCATAGGAAATCCTATATATGTAGCACGATCCTTTTCCGAAAGAAGTTTATTGTTGCCCAATGGGGGATAAAAAACTGCTTTTTCCTCTAGGTACGAGTAAACCATCCAATATTTTTCCATTTCAGACTGTGGTGTAGGTATCCGGTATAGTCATCGTCAACCGCGCCTGATCAATGGAAAGGAAAGCATACGAGGCGCCTGGCCCTGGCAGGTGAGTAAACAAGGCCCGGATGATAAGTACCCAATATTAGTTAGACCACAAAGGCACTTAATGTGTTGTGCACATTGCATACTCACTTAGTTTTCAGGTGTTCACACAAAAGTTTCTGGCCGGATCCACAATCTGGCCGGTTTCAGGGAAATTTATGTAATTGCCAAGGTCTTGTCCTACCGAGAGCGAAGAGAGAAGGAAGACAGGATATGAGAATCAGCCGTTCTGAGAACGAACATTATCCTTATATCCTTCTACCCTTATATCCTTGTCATCCTTCACACTAGGAATTTACCGATTTTTCTTTCGTCCAATGAATCACCAATTTTCTCAATTTTCCGCAGGTCTCCCTACAAGTGCTTCATCCGCGGCTCGGTCTCATGCCGCACTGGTGTGGTGCGGTGCTCATCCACCCATCCTGGGTCGTAACTGCGGCACACTGCATTCACAACGACATCTTCAGTCTGCCCATACCGGAGCTATGGACTGCGGTGCTAGGGGATTGGGATCGGACTGAAGAGGAGAAGAGCGAGGTTCGAATCCCCGTGGAGAGGATTCGGGTTCATGAGGAGTTCCATAACTATCATCATGATATAGGTGAGTAGCGACCAGTAGCGGCATTGAGTTCCATGGCTATCATCATGATATAGGTGAGTAGCGACCAGTGCCATTGCTTGTGAATGATGGAACTTATGACAGGTCGAAAATCAAAGGAAGTGCAATTTTTCAATGTTATATTGGTAATGGGATTTCTTGCAGCAATGTCGACTAGTCTCCCATCTCCCTCTTTTTTTTCTCTAAAAAAGAACCTAATAACATCTTTTCTGTCCGCAGCGCTTCTCAAACTATCCCGGCCCACGTCGGCGCGGGACAAGGGGGTCCGCGCTGTCTGTCTGACCGACGCAGACAAGCGGCCCGTCAACCCCAAGCAGCAATGCGTAGCTACAGGCTGGGGCCGCGTCAAACCCAAGGGGGATCTGGTTAGCAAGCTGCGCCAGATTCGGGTACCCCTGCATAACATATCGGTGTGCCGGGATAAGTATGGTGACAGTGTGGAGCTACATGGGGGACATCTGTGCGGGGGACAGCTGGACGGATTCTCGGGAGCTTGCATAGTGAGTAATGCTAAAGGCAGAATGGAACGGAGAGCTTAGGCTCATTTCACACTGAGCGGATTTTTACCGCCTGCAAAATCCGCGATTTCTTTCACACACAGCGGTTTACATTTACGTAGGTAACACTTCAAGAAAATAAAAATTATTATCAATATTCCTTACATCCCAAACACTTCTAATATGACTACTACTGCAGCGGGAAAAAAACCGCGATCGCGGGTCTAAATTTCTGCGGACGTCCAGCGGATCCGCAGGGAAAACGCGCGGATTTCACTAGAATACCGCTGTGTGCGAAAGGACTCATTAAACACTCATTGACTAAGCGGGAAAAAAACCGCGAAAGCGGAATCCGCGCGGTAAAAATCCGCTCAGTGTGAAATGGCTCTTAGGGCATCGATTATGTAGAATCAAGTGACGATAGAGGGGAGTGACGACTTCAAACCGCATAGAAATGAGAGGAAAAAGCTCTACCCATGCTCTTTGTTCTCCACTCCCGTCTGTTTTTAGCCTAAGATAATGCTGGAAGTATTTTATTCATTTTTTTCAACAACTTTTTTTTCTTCTTTCGAAACCGGAAGAAAGTTTAATGATTCCAGAATACAAATAATGTAGAGGTGTTAAAAAGAAGGATCATTAAATAAAAAAGTTCAACAACCAGAGAAAAGATGTCAAAAAATCTAAAGAAACGTTTGACTTTAATATATCCAGCCTATAGTCGTAGAGTACATGACATCACTAAAGCGTTTGACATCTTAATTTTCAGGGTGACTCAGGAGGGCCTCTTCAGTGTAGTCTCAAGGATGGACGCTGGTACCTAGCAGGCATCACATCCTTTGGTTCAGGATGTGCCAAATCTGGATACCCTGATGTCTATACTAAGCTATCCTTCTATCTACCTTGGATACGGAAACAGATCAATAGAGCAGTGGATGAATATTGAGGTTTGATAGAGGGAACTGAAAGAAAAGACCCACACTACTATCACGTCACGTGAGGTCATGGGGAGTCAGAAAGATGGAGTTGTAAGTTTTCCCATAATATTGTAGGTTATGTTCAGGACAGCCACACTACTACCACGTCACGTGATGGTAAAGTGTTTCGTCCCGAAATCGAAGCCGAGATGGAGGAAAGAAAATGAGGAAGCCAACTGTTCCGAGAACGAACCTCATCTGTTGAGGATAAAGTTCGCTCCCGGGCAAGAATCGAACCTGTGACCTAACCATACATAGGATGACTTTGGATTTCGTATTTCACAAAAATAGTTAGAGCAACGCAACGCCCAGAGTAGATTAAAGGTCTTTTTACTGAATTGTTAGTTGTATGTATTATTCTTTAACCCATCAAATATACGAGACCTTGTTTAGACTGCTGGGGTAAAGGGACTTTTCAGTCTATTCGGGCAGGATAAACAAGGTATATTCTATTCTATTCTATTCTATTAAAGCCGAAGATTTTCTATTTTTACTTTCGGGAAACTTTCGAAAACTGAGCTGGTACCTACCCTTTTGGAAACTTAAATAGCGCCTGGACTAAACCATAGGAAATCCTATATAGGTATATGTAGCACGATCCTTTTCCGAAAGAAGTTTATTGTTGCCCAATCGGGGATAAAAAAAAACTGCTTTTTCCTCTATCTCTACATAGGTACGAGTAAACCATCCAATATTGTTCCATTTCAGACTGTGGTGTAGGTATCCGGTATAGTCATCGTCAACCGCGCCTGATCAATGGAAAGGAAAGCATACGAGGCGCCTGGCCCTGGCAGGTGAGTAAACAAGGCCCGGATGATAAGTACCCAATATTAGTTAGACCACAAAGGCACTTAATGTGTTGTGCACATTGCATACTCACTTAGTTTTCAGGTGTTCACACAAAAGTTTCTGGCCGGATCCACAATCTGGCCGGTTTCAGGGAAATTTATGTAATTGCCAAGGTCTTGTCCTACCGAGAGCGAAGAGAGAAGGAAGACAGGATATGAGAATCAGCCGTTCTGAGAACGAACATTATCCTTATATCCTTCTACCCTTATATCCTTGTCATCCTTCACACTAGGAATTTACCGATTTTTCTTTCGTCCAATGAATCACCAATTTTCTCATCAGCCTCGTGAGGACAAAGTTACCAGTGAGCACAGACTTGCAGAGTATTACGAGTTACAAAAGCGATATTAATATTAAGGTGTATTAACAGTCCACACATAGTCCACGGCCGTCGATCGATGAGAATTTATTGTCAATCGATGTGGATCGAAGTCGATCGACGCGACGCGAAGGTCGGTCGACTATGTTTGGACACATCTTTGGAAGAAGTTCGGATTGTAAGGTCTTACCTACTTCTAGAAAATGAAAGCAACAAAACTATTATTTATTTTGTAAATAGAAAATCATTGTAAATTCTATATTATGTAAAAAGTACAATAAATATATATTTTATTAATATACACAAGTAAATATACAAATATACATAACGACGTATGCTTATATTTATTTTTTGACTTAGATATATTAAATATTATTATCACGTATTAACGAAATAGATACCTACCTATTTTTATTTACAATTTTACATGAATTTTGCAAATTTTACAGACAAATGAGATCCTTAGATAAAACATAGACATAATAATTTAACAATCATTACACACGTTCCTATGTGCTCATTGCTCACTGTGTCCGCGCCGGCTTAGGTGAAACTGGAACTGGAACAGTGGAACTTAACCTACAATGGCGGTGTAATATTTTCGGACTGGTTGGGACTTCAGCCAGTCCGATTTGTTCATTCGAAGATTCATTCTCCTTTGGGATTTGATTTTGGAATCCTTCAATAAATTTGCTCTCATAAAGAGTATCAATGAAGAAGATTTTCAAAAGAGACCCTCGACCCACCTGCGGGTGCGGTGATACCCTAACCGTGGACCATATATTTAATTGCCACACACATCTACAAATACGTTCCTCCCTCCCCTCACCATATCATCATGATATAGGTGAGTAGCGACCAGTAGCGGCCAGTGGTGGCAATGAGTTCCATAACTATCATCATGATATAGGTGAGTAGCGACCAGTAGCGGCCAGTGGTGGCATTGAGTTCCATGGCTATCATCATGATATAGGTGAGTAGCGGCCAGTAGCGGCATTGAGTTCCATAACTATCATCATGATATAGGTGAGTAGCGACCAGTAGCGGCATTGAGTTCCATAACTATCATCATTAGGTCGAAAATCAAAGGAAGTGCAATTTTTCAATGTTATATTGGTAATGGGATTTCTTGCAGCAATGTCGACTAGTTCATTACCCGTTATTCCGCAGTGTGAAGGACACCATACAAAGTTCAAATTTTTGCCACAGTCTTTCGCTTCTAACCAGGTAGTGTAAACTAAAGACACCAGTGGATGATCATTTTTGCAATTAGAAATGGCTAAAAGGGCACTCATGGAATCAGATATAAGCGTGAAATTTGTACTAGGCAGAAATATAAGGTTTTTAACACAGAGTAGTATAGCCATTAGTTCGGAAGACAAAACAGAGTTTACTTTATTCAATTTAAATGCGTGGACTTGGTTGCCGATAGAATAAGCACAACTGGTAGAATTAACGGTTTTTGAACCATCAGTAAAACACAAAACAGAGTCAGAGTATTTATTGGTAACAAGATCATGGAAATGTTGTTGGAATACTATGGGAGGAATATTATCCTTATTATCCAGATGCAAGGAAAAATCAATCGAGGGTACTTGAAAGGACCATGGTGGTCTGGGCCTTGTGAATGGCACAAATTCACTGTCTGTAATAAGGGGAAGAAAATCTGACATATCTTTAATTCGAACACACAAAGGCTTAGGCTTATTAGGGGGAAAATCATTGACATTAATATTTGTATGATATAATTCCTTGTGAGCAGGGTTAGAAGGGCAACTACCTATTTTCGAAACATATCTCATGATGATTTTGTCCCGTCTTAAGGACAGAGGACCAATGCCAGACTCTACATAAAGACTACAAATAGGGCTGGTCATAAGGGCGCCAGTAGCGATTCTTATGCCCGCGTTGTGGATTGGGTTTAATCTTTTCAAAATATGGTCCTTTCCTGAACTATAGACAACACAACCATAGTCAAAAATAGGGAGAATAAATGACTTGTAGAAGACTAGAAGTAATGCACGACGGACACCGTAATTTTTATTGCAAACCATTTTAAGGGCGTTCAAGGCCTTGGCGGCTCGAGTTTTCACGTAATTAATATGAAGGGACCAATTTAATTTCGAATCCCAGACCAGTCCAAGAAACTTTGTGCTATTGGCAAATTTCAACTCGACACCACTATAGTATAGCTTAGGAAAGGACGGATTGCGAGCTCTGGAAAATAGAACACAAACAGATTTTTGGGGGTCCGTAGAGAAAATAAGGCCATTTGCTTGGGACCACTTAAGAACCTCATCCAAAGTTTTCTGTAAACGGTATCTTAAAAATTCAACATCTTTTCCCCTTGCGATAATCAAGAAGTCATCGATGAACAAGAGCCGCCTAAGAGGAACTTTGACAATATTCAGAATATCATTCATAAAAACAATGAATAGGACAGGACTGAGTGACGAACCCTGAACAATATCTTTTTGTCTCCCATCTCCCTCTTTTCTTCTCTAAAAAAGAACCTAATAACATCTTTTCTGTCCGCAGCGCTTCTCAAACTATCCCGGCCCACGTCGGCGCGGGACAAGGGGGTCCGCGCTGTCTGTCTGACCGACGCAGACAAGCGGCCCGTCAACCCCAAGCAGCAATGCGTAGCTACAGGCTGGGGCCGCGTCAAACCCAAGGGGGATCTGGTTAGCAAGCTGCGCCAGATTCGGGTACCCCTGCATAACATATCGGTGTGCCGGGATAAGTATGGTGACAGTGTGGAGCTACATGGGGGACATCTGTGCGGGGGACAGCTGGACGGATTCTCGGGAGCTTGTATAGTGAGTAATGCTAAAGGTAGAATGGAACGGGAAGTGACGACTTCAAACCGCATAGAAATGAGAGGAAAAAGCTCTACCTATGCTCTTTGTTCTCCACTCTCGTCTGTTTTTAGCCTAAGATAATGCTGGAAGTATTTTATTTATTTTTTTCAAAAACTTTTTTTAGCTTTTTTTCTTCTTTCGAAACCGGAAGAAAGTTTAATGTTTCCAGAATACAAATGTAGAGGTGTTAAAAAGAAGGATCATTAAATAAAAAAGTTCAACAACCAGAGAAAAGATGTCAAAAAATCTAAAGAAACGTTTGACTTTAATATATCCAGCCTATAGTCGTAGAGTACATGACATCACTAAAGCGTTTGACATCTTAATTTTCAGGGTGACTCAGGAGGGCCTCTTCAGTGTAGTCTCAAGGATGGACGCTGGTACCTAGCAGGCATCACATCCTTTGGTTCAGGATGTGCCAAATCTGGATACCCTGATGTCTATACTAAGCTATCCTTCTATCTACCTTGGATACGGAAACAGATCAATATAGCAGTGGATGAATATTGAGGTTTGATAGAGGGAACTGAAAGAAAAGACCCACACTACTATCACGTCACGTGAACTGAGGTCATGGGGAATCAGAAAGATGTAGTTGAAAGTTTTCCCATAATATTGTAGGTTATGTTCAGGACAGCCACACTACTACCACGTCACGTGAGGTCATGGGGAGTCACAAAGATGGAGTTGAAAGTTTTCCCATAATATTGTAGGTTATGTTCAGGACAGCCACACTACTATTACGTCACGTGAGGTCATGGGGAATCAGAAAGATGGAGTTGAAAGTTTTCCCATAATATTGTAGGTTATGTTCAGGACAGCCACACTACTATCACGTCACGTGATGGTAAAGTGTTTCGTCCCGAAATCGAAGCCGCGATGGAGGAAAGAATATGAGGAAGCCAACTGTTCCGAGAACGAACCTCATCTGTTGAGGATAAAGTTCGCTCCCGGGCAGGAATCGAACCTGTGACCTAACCATAACATAGGATGACTTTGGAATTCGTATTTCACAAAAATAGTTAGAGCAACGCAACGCCCAGAGTAGATTTAAAGCCGAAGATTTTCTACCGAGTTTGCATAACAGGCGATGATAATATTACTGGCTGTACTTGCTATTTGTCGTTGGTGTGCAATACCAACGAAGAGTTTTGTGAGGCAGAGGAATAAATACGGGCTTGTATTTCACGTAAACTCGGGTGACACTGACTACGAATGTCAAGGGCGCTCTGAGCGGAGTATTCTCTGCCAGGAGATAGGTCAAGAACTCTTGATAATCCTGCTGTTGATTTTCAAGAAACTGACATCAGTGGTGGGATTTCTCGAATTCGCCATGTGTCTAGCTGTGTGAGTGTTGAACACTCGTAATCACACAAATGGTCACTCAATTCTGAGCTCACGTCATCGGAGCGTATGATGTTTTGGAAGGTCAACTGAGAATAGAGCATTTGTACAGCCGAGTTTGCATAACAGGCGATGATAATATTACTGGCTGTACTTGCTATTTGTCGTTGGTGTGCAATACCAACGAAGAGTTCCGCAGAGGAATAAATACGGGCCTGACATGTCAAGGGCGCTCTAAGCGGAGTATTCTCTGCCAGGAGATAGGTCAAGAACTCTTGATAATCCTGCTGTTGATTTTCAAGAAACTGACAACAGTGGTGGGATTTCTCGAATTCACCATGTGTCTAGCTGTGTGACTGTTGAACACTCGTAATCACACAAATGGTCACTCAATTCTGAGCTCACGTCATCGGAGCGTATGATGTTTCGGAAGGTCAACTGAGAATAGAGCATTTGTACAGCCGAGTTTGCATAACAGGCGATGCATTTAATTTAACCTGTTGGCTGCGGTCTGCTAAGTAGCTTTCGAAAAGTTGAAGGGGGACCCCATCTAGACCAATTTCTTTGAAATTTGCGTGTAATGTTGTATGATCCACCATATCAAAAGCTTTGGATAGGTCCATGAAGACCACTGCAGCAAGTTCACTGCATTGTTTGGGTCGGGTAGATTATTCATGTTATTACGTTCTTGGATTTCATTGACAGATCTATGTACACACCATACATGGTTCTTTTTACCGATGGAACAGTTTCAAATAACTATTCACAAGTTTTGAGATGTGTGTCGCGCAATCAATCATGAAACTATTTGGCGATGTTTCGAGAGAGGTGTAAATCTGCTTTGCTTCTTTCCATGGATATCCTTTGGGAAGGAGAAGGAGGAGCATCAGTCGTGGCCTTGGGAACATTTACGCATTGTTGATTTCATTGACTGATCTATGTACACAGATTACATGGTTCTTTTTACCGATGGGCAGTTTCAAATAACTTGTTCACAAGTTTTGAGATATGTGTCATGCAATCAATCATGAAACTATCGGGAGATGTTTCGAGAGAGGTGTAAATCTGCTTTAAAATAAGAACTCAACTGAGAATAGAGCATTTGTACAGCCGAGTTCGCATAACAGGCGATGTTGGGGCTCATCCTCTCAGATTAAGAGTTTGAGGCTGAACTCTACCATGAGCTTGATGATGACTACCATCTGAAGTCCAACACCTCTTCTTTCCATGGCCATCCCTTGAGAAGGAGGAGCATCAGTCATAGCCTTGATGGGGCTCATCCTCTCAGATTAAGAGTTTGAGGCTGAACTCTGCCATGAGCTTGATGATGACTTTACCATCTGAAGTCCAGCACCTCTCCTTTCCATGGCCATCTCTTGAGAAGGAGGAGCATCAGTCATAGCCTTGGGAACATTTAGACCTTCTTAGATTTCACCGACAGATCTATGTACACACCATACACGGTCTTTGACATAAGGTACTACGGGAGAATCGTTCCCGGAACAATCGGTAAGAGGGAAGTCACATCTATATTCAGTGCGTAACCGGTTATATTCGATCTGAGTCTCTCTTTGAGCTTTCACCTCTCTGGGATTGAAGTTGATGAGATGAAATCCAAGTGACGATGTAATGCGAGACAAAGCTACATAACTCTGTCCCCGGCGATGTTGGGGCTCATCCTCTCAGATTAAGAGTTTGAGGCTGAACTCTGCCATGAGCTTGATGATGACTTTACCATCTGAAGTCCAACACCTCTCCTTTCCATGGCCATCCCTTGAGAAGGAGCAGCATCAGTCATAGCCTTGGGAACATTTAGACCTTCTTAGATTTCACCGACAGATCTATGTACACACCATACACGGTCTTTGACATAAGGTACTACGGGAGAATCGTTCCCGGAACAATCGGTAAGAGGGAAGTCACGTCTATATTCAGTGCGTAAGCGGTTGTATTCGATCTGAGTCTCTCTTTGAGCTTTCACCTCTCTGGGATTGAAGTTGATGAGATGAAATCCAAGTGACGATGTAATGCGAGACAAAGCTACATAACTCTGTCCCACTGTGAAATATCCATCAGAACGGTCTTTAAACTGAGACCCTGGCACTTGTGCATGGTCACGGCATAGGAGGTGGTGATGGGAAATTTTTGCCGATACACAAAGGCTCTGTCAAACAATTCAAACTTGGTGGTTACTCGCTCCTGGTCACGGCATAGGAGGTGGTGATGGGAAATTGTTGCCGATACACAAAGGCTCTGTCAAACAATTCAAACTTGGTGGTTACTCGCTCTAAGGTTCTAAGAGTACCGTTTTGAAAATGGATTACCAATGAAGAAACTTCTGTCGGGGTATCCAAATCAAAATTTACCTTGGTGATGGTCCTAATCGGGGTACCAATCCAATTGTGACATGGATGTTCGGCCGTAGCATAATCCGTGCACCGAGTTTCACTACGATCTTCTTATCCATCCCCACAGTCCGACTAATAATAATAATACATTTTTGTTGTATTTTACCTCTCGGTGGTAGAATCCCGGATCATACTGTCAACCTAGTCTTCCTTAAGTTTTGATAGAACACATCCCTGAGATATGTGTAATCCTTCCCAGGGAATGCATTCAAACATTGTACGCTTTCAAACACTTCTTTCCAAGCATTGACTTTGTCCTGTTTGTCCTGTTTGGTCAGTTTGTCAGATAGTCTTCCTTAAGTTTTGATAGAACACATCCCTGAGATATGTGTAATCCTTCCCAGGGAATGCATTCAAACATCGTACGCTTTCAAACACTTCTTTCCAAGCATTGACTTTGTCCTGTTTGGTCAGTTTGTCAGAAATGGCGACCCCTAGAATTTGGCGTGTATCCATTGACCACATAGCTCACATTCAATCATGAAGTTATTATCAACTTTGCAGCAGACGGGGCAGACATCCTTGTAGGACAGTGCAATCAGTTGTATGTATTTGTATGTTTTTTATTGTTGTTAATTTTCTTTTGTCATGAGAGAAGGCCACAATTTTTGTTTTGTCTACATTGAGTTTTAGGTTCTGTATATTAAACCAGTTTATTATGATTTTCATTTCATTTTGTATGTTTTCAAAAATTTCGTTCCAATTCTTCCCTTTTATGCATAGAGCTACTTAGTCTTCCTTAAGTTTTGATAGAACACATCCCTGAGATATGTGTAATCCTTCCCAGGGAATGCATTCAAACATTGTACGCTTTCGAACACTTCTTTCCAAGCATTGACTTTGTCCTGTTTGGTCAGAAAACTTACCAAACAGGACCTCTTTTTTGGTCAAAATTTTGTCAAGCACGAAGAACTTCACTTCATTCGTGTACACCATTTTGACAACAAGAAAATATTTCACTAATAAAAAAGAATACAGAATACACAGATATTTACATTAAAAGTCACAGATTGACAATTCACAATTTCACACCAACAAAATAAGAAATAACTGCAATAATGTTGATGACTTTTGTTTCTGTAAATATTTCAAAGGAGTAGGGTGCGAGTTCTAGGAGTTGCCCTTTGAGAGAATTTTTGAAATCCAAGGGCTCAAGTAACTTTTCTTGGTCAGATAGACTGTTATAGAGTTGAATCATCTACAATCATTATCGTGTCTGCTAAGAAATTTCTCAGCCTTGGTCCGCTATCGAGGGTCACAATCGAAAGAGTCCTTGGCTAGCAATGTTATTGGCAGACCGGTAAGACGAGTCATCATTTCTTCGTTGAGACAAGCACACTGGTTTGTGGTGGAACAGAGGACATAGATTTATCGGTTTTGTTTCTTTAGGAAGCAAGATGCTCATTTTTGCGTGTGTGAAATTTTCTGGCTGCTTTTTTCTGTAGTTTTGAGAAGATTGAATTTTTTACCCCCGTCATCACATTCGTTGTGTCACTACAAAATCCTACAAGATTATTGAATGGAATATTTTTATTGTTTAATGTAGTGTCAGATGGCAAACTAGACAAGTACTCTGCAACGTTGGCGATTTTCTCTCTCGTTGTGTCACTACAAAATCCTACAATATTATTGAATGGTGTTTTAAACCAAAAACATTAGGGGGGTTATACCATCATCCTGCTCCACTGTGCCTCCTCCATGAGGCACGCCACGTTTTCCCACAGAAGGTTATACCTTGATGATGGTGATGGTGATAGGTACATTTTATAGATATGGAAGGAACTTATACATTACACAAAGAGAAGCTTTATCACTAACATAGGAACATACAGTACACGCAACAGTACACAAAAATAACATTTACTTATGAGCTACCTATTATCTTAAAAGTTAAGGGTTTTATCTAAGACGTAATCTATCAGAAAATCTCTTTCTCAAAAAAGCCCAGATAAGGATAAGGAGTTTCTCGAGATGTGCAAAAAACTTGAATTTAACATTGTAAAGCATTGTCAATTAAAATTAATTTTGTAGGATTAATAATACCTAGGTCGGTAATTTAATGATAAATGAAATGAAAATAAAGAAGAGATTCAACTCCTTATTGGTCCAATACCTAATCTTTCAAATGCGTCTGGCTGTGGAACTTTTTATTGACTTCTTTGGTCAAAAACTTAAAGGAAGGACAATAGTAAGTATTATAAACCCAATGTGGCTAGGCACGGGTGGGGTTTTTACATACATCGCTGAATTTGGCTGATGCCTTGGAAAAAATTGCTATGAGATCAAGAATAAAATCGAAGCTGTCGTAAGCGACAACGCCTTCAATATCCAAGGGGCAAGTGTTCTAAACAAGAAAACAAGTGCCATCAAGTGATATGTTTCGCATATACCTACACTTAACTTATATCTTTAAGGCCTTAGCTGTGGAAACTATGGGGCCGATTTATGGGGAGACAAAGGGATGGTTGGCCATCATCAAAACTGGTTAGCCAAGTGGAAGACTGACTCCTAACTTCACAAATTACATCAACAATTCCCTTGCAGTGCAGCAGGGTAATGTTGCAAGTATCTTAGGTGCCCACTCTTGTGGTGAGCCACTGAACAATGTCATTTACATTTGATCTGTATTGTTCATTTTGTTCATGTTTTATGTAAAAATACTTAGTAAAGAATGGCCTTAAAAACAATATTCAAAACATGGTGACCAAAATCAAGTCGATTGTCGAATAGTACGTCTGCTAGAACCAAGCTGGATGCTAATAACTTGGCCTTCCAGACTTGAAATCCAAACAGAAAGTAGCCAATCGGTGGAACTCAACGCTGGTTAAGACCTTGAGTGTCAAAGAAAGTGTTTGCAGTGTGCAGCCCTTGGTTTTCTCATCACGAAAAACCAACTCTTGGATTCAGTAAAGAGAATAGTATTGGAGTTGCGCATGGGATCTGATGTTCCGTTCAAAGATAATCGTCCTGGAAGGGGATGGTTCGAAAAATTCCTTAAGCGACATAGGCGAGTCACACAGAAACATGCTGAGTATGTAAATAGTGCTCGAGGGAGTGTCACAAGGGAAAATATCGGAAAGTGGTTTGATGAAATTCCAGTAGCAGGACAGATGTGTGCTGGACATTCCGAGCAGAGTCTTCAACTTGGATGAGACATCATTCTACCTGGCACCAACAGGTAAGACCCTTTTACTTTCTCTTTGGGCTGGAGCCGGAGCTGGCCTTTTTTCCCAGCTCCGCATCTGTGCCCACTATTCTTATGTATTAGGAAGGACAATAGTATTATAAACCCAATGTGGCTAGGCACGGGTGGGGTTTTTACATACATCGCTGAATTTGGCTGATGCCTTGGAAGCACTGGGTGAGGACAGATGTGTGCTGGACATTCCGAGCAGAGTCTTCAACTTGGATGAGACATCATTCTACCTGGCACCAACAGGCAACACCCTTTTACTTTCCCTTTGGGCTGGAGCCGGAGCTGGCTTTTTTTCCCCAGCTCCGCATCTGTGCCCACTATTCTTATGTATTAGATGTACATAATGTACATTATACAATAGGTACCTACACATTTATGTTCGTTTCTAGAAATATTATTTGATTTAAATTCACTTTTGTTGTTTCAGGTGGTTTGGTCTTGGCGCAAAAAGGAGTTGCTGCTCTGAGACAGCACAAGAACAGCGATGTTCGTTTCTAGAAATATTATTTGATTTAAATTCACTTTTGTTGTTTCAGGTGGTTTGGTCTTGGCGCAAAAAGGAGTTGCTGCTCAGTTGCTGCTCTGAGACAGCACAAGAACAGCAACAAAGAAAATGTGACGACACTCATCTGTGCAAACGCTGAAGGAAATGTGGGGCCATCCTATACACTTTTCAAAACGGGAAGGTTCCCGTCGATGGTCAACAATATGGTGCCAAGGAATTGGGTATTTGGGAAGACAGAGAAAGGATGGATGACGGCAGAATCGTTCTACCTAAAAATATCATTCATGGTAGGTAAGATCAGTACTCAGAGTACTGGTTACAACATAGGGCGATTACTCATACAGAAGGTTCCGAAAATTTCAACAAGCACTCTCAAAAAGTGACGATTATAGAAACAACAGGGGTTTTCTGATAAATCAGTTAATTCTGAAGACATGGTTAATGTTATTGAATTGGAAATTAATCAGTTTTAAAGAAAAGTATATAACAATTAAAAAAAGTCTATAATCACTTAATTACCTCAATAAATGGACGAGTTATAGCAAATTAAAAATGAAAAAATCCTTAAGGGTGTCGATGACTGGGTGTTTTACCTTAAGTAGTACTTAGAAGAGTACTTATACTACTTGTTGATGTATTTGATGCTGGTATGCTATTTACTACATCATTCAGCTCTTTAAGGTGGCTTAAAAACTTTGCACGATGACCAATGGGAGCAATCAATTCTTTAATCAGATCCTCAGCTAGATGAGATAATATGTCAAAAGTAATGAGATTATCTGAAAGAACAATAATAAAAACAATGGGTACGTCAAACTTTGTTATTTCATTCCCATTGTGATCAAATCTGAACTTCTGAACCATGTTTCGCCATTCAGCTTTTAAAGGACCAAATACACCAACGTCCAGGGGCTGAATAATGTGGGTAGAGTTGGGGTACAGTGCAATCAATATTATCCCTTTTTCTTTGCAAAACTTTCCTAGATGAAGGGTTAAGTGAGATCTGTGGCCATCCAGGAACACAATGACGGGAAATTCAACGCCCGTCTTGAGAAGGTAGGGATAGGTAGAACGATTCTGCCGTCATCCATCCTTTCTCTGTCTTCCCAAATACCCAATTCCTTGGCACCATATTGTTGACCATCGACGGGAACCTTCCCGTTTTGAAAAGTGTATAGGATGGCCCCACATTTCCTTCAGCGTTTGCACAGATGAGTGTCGTCACATTTTCTTTGTTGCTGTTCTTGTGCTGTCTCAGAGCAGCAACTGAGCAGCAACTCCTTTTTGCGCCAAGACCAAACCACCTGAAACAACAAAAGTGAATTTAAATCAAATAATATTTCTAGAAACGAACATAAATGTGTAGGTACCTATTGTATAATGTACATTATGTACATCTAATACATAAGAATAGTGGGCACAGATGCGGAGCTGGGGAAAAAAGGCCAGCTCCGGCTCCAGCCCGAAGGGAAAGTAAAAGGGTGTTACCTGTTGTTGCCAGGTAGAATGATGTCTCATCCAAGTTGAAGACTCTGCTCGGAATGTCCAGCACACATCTGTCCTCACCCAGTGCTTCCAAGGCATCAGCCAAATTCAGCGATGTATGTAAAAACCCCACCCGTGCCTAGCCACATTGGGTTTATAATACTATTGTCCTTCCTTTAAGTTTTTGACCAAAGAAGTCAATAAAAAGTTCCACAGCCAGACGCATTTGAAAGATTAGGTATTGTACCAATAAGGAGTTGAATCTCTTCTTTATTTTCATTTCATTAATTTTAATTGACAATGCTTTACAATGTTAAATTCAAGTTTTTTGCACATCTCGAGAAACTCCTTATCCTTATCTGGGCTTTTTTATTTTTCTATCAAGTCATATTGACTATTAATGCGGGCAAAATATCTCTGTCTTCTATCAATGAGGGTGTCTATGTCTGTTGGATCAGAGTAGCCATGATAGAATCTAAAACTATCTAGGCTGAAACTTATCCTGACCACTGGCAAGACTGTGTGAAGTTTTTTGAAAGAGAGACTCTGTGAATTATTAAGAAGTTAAAAATGGCACGTTTCCTTATTTTTGGCGCTTAAATAAAAAAAATGCCGATTTTTGGTACGAAAACGGTGACTAGGTGTTTTACACCTTAAAGAGCTGAATGATGTAGTAAATAGCATACCAGCATCAAATACATCAACAAGTAGTATAAGTACTCTTCTAAGTACTACTTATAAGTATTGGACCAGTCTAGCTAGGGGACGTTAAACAGGGAGTAGACTAGCGTCTGTCTTTGGGACTATAAACAGGGAGACGAACGGCTAATACAAGACAGGAGATGCTGACAATTGAAAAAAATGCTCCCCAAGAAGTGAAATACAAAACATCACATTTACAAAATAATTTCAGATCGTTCAGTCTCGGAAGAATACTGCGTGAAGACAGATTTTCACAACAAGTCGTAGTTTTGAACAAAAACCTTCCTATAGAATATCAAGGGAAAAATACAACGACTTGATGTCCATTTGCCTAGGAGCTACACCTGTTATTCGGCATCCGGAGTATACCCTATTTTATAAATCATTACCTCACAACAACATGCTACCACCTAACCAAAGAGAATCAGAGAGCGAATGAGAATGACGAGGCAAAGAAAAATGAGACTTACTGAGTAAAAATTGAGCGAAGAGAAAATATGACCTCTATAACAAACCGTTAGATTGGGTGAGTAAGATAAGGAAGAGGGGAGGAAAAGAAATAAAGATATTAGAATGTATAATGGCGAGAGTGATTAGAAAAGAGAGAAACAAGAAGGAAGAAAGAGGAAAAATGAGTGAAGGGAATCGAAAAAATATTGAAAACGGAGAGAAGGACATGAGTGGTGAGGGATAAAAAAAAGAGGGAGAAAGGGAGGGAGGGAGGGAGGGAGAGAGAGATTCTCTAGGTATAACAGATTAAAACAGATCTACATAATGGAGCAGTTGCAAATGGGTAAAAATTATAAAAAAAAATGGTCGATTCCTATGTAAAAAGTTGTGAAAAATCCAAATCTGAGGTTAAAACTCCAAAAAGTTTTTCTCCTCTCAAGAAATCAAAAGAGTAGTAGCTCTATTGAAAAAGAAAAAAGCACCCGGCTTCGACAAAATTGTAAACGAGTACATTCAAAGCTCTTTTACCTTCTTGGAGACAGCCTGGATAATTCTGTTCAACCTCTGCCTGAAAACGTCGACCATACCAGAAGATTGGAGAATCAGCCATCTGTTCATCTTATACAAAGGCAAAGGAGCGCTATCGGACCCAAACAACTACAGGGGTATAGCACTTCTGCCTTGTGCCTTCAAAATGTTGACAAAATTAATCAACAATAGATTAATGGCAATAGCACTTCTGCCTTGTGCCTTCAAAATGTTGACAAAATTAATCAACAATAGATTAGTTGCAAACACCATACAACTCATCCCCTCGGAGCAGTATGGTTTTTTGCCGCCTCAAACTCTTAATCTGAGAGGATGAGCCCCAACATCGCCTGTTATGCGAACTCGGCTGTACAAATGCTCTATTCTCAGTTGAGTTATTTTAAAGCAGATTTACACCTCTCTCGAAACATCGCCAGATAGTTTCATGATTGATTGCGTGACACATATTTCAAAACTTGTGAACAAGTTATTTGAAACTGCCATCGGTAAAAAGAACCATATAATCTGTGTACATAGATCTGTCAATGAAATCAACAATGCGTAAATGTTCCCAAGGCCACGACTGATGCTCCTCCTTCTCCTTCCCAAAGGATATCCATGGAAAGAAGAGGTGCTGGACTTCAGATGGTAAAGTCATCATCAAGCTCATGCCAGAGTTCAGCCTCAAACTCCTAATCTGAGAGGATTAGTAAACCCCAACATCGTGCATCGCCTGTTATGCAAACTCGGCTGTACAAATGCTCTATTCTCAGTTGACCTTCCGAAACATCATACGCTCCGGTGACGTGAGCTCAGAATTGAGAGACCATTTGTGTGATTACGAGTGTTCAACACTCACACAGCTAGACACATGGCGAATTCGAGAAATCCCACCACTGTTGTCAGTTTCTTGAAAATCAACAGCAGGATTATCAAGAGTTCTTGACCTATCTCCTGGCAGAGAATACTCCGCTCAGAGCGCCCTTGACATTCGTAGTCAGTGTCACCCGAGTTTACATGAGATACAAGCCCGTATTTATTCCTCTGCCCCTCACAAAACTCTTCGTTGGTATTGCACACCAACGACAAATAGCAAGTACAGCCAGTAATATTATCATCGCCTGTTATGCAAACTCGGCTGTACAAATGCTCTATTCTCAGTTGACCTTCCGACCACATCAACCACATGATAGAATCTATTACTTACGGGGAATGAATAGTGGGTGGCCTAACGTCACAATTTTGCGGTCCTTTAAAAGCTGAATGGCGAAACATGGTTCAGAAGTTCAGATTTGATCACAATGGGAATGAAATAACAAAGTTTGACGTACCCAATGTATCCTGATTTAGAGTCTGCTAGGCGTCCAATTCCCCACTCTGATGCTACACCAATACCAACATTTCATGAATTGCCAGACCTGTCCGATGATGAACTACCCTCAACGTATGATTCTCAAGGAGATTGTGAGGAGTGTAGTGAAGAAAATACATCAAGTCCTCAACAATTTAATCAGTTGGAGCTGAATGATCTCATCAGGGATCTTAATTTGTCTAAATTGGCATCTGAGTTGCTTGCATTCCGGTTAAAAGAAAAAAAAACTTGCTTGAAGAGGGAACAGCTGTGACGTTCTACCGTCGAAGGGAAACGGAGTTTCTTTGAATGTATTTTTTTAAAAAAATAATTACCTTAATCAATATATAAACTTTCTTGACTTGGCGGGGCGGAGCGCTGCCGCGCTCCTTAATTATAATGTGAGCAAACCCATTATGTTATTCATCTCTCTAAGGCCGTTCTAGCAAAATAGGTCCTACCCGATATCTCAAGAACGAGAGCAGGTAGACAAAAACGGATTGCAAAAGAATGGGTATCTTAGAATTCTCTAAGGCAACACATATATTTTTTTCGGCAAAAAAGAAAAAATCATGCACTTAAGGGTTAATTTAAAGCCCGAATTATCAGGTGCCGGGACTCCCAGGTGGTGCAATCAAGTGACGTAACACCATCACATCCTGAAATACCTAATAAAGGTGAATTTAATCGGGTGTAAATAACTGTTCGGTCTTGATTACCTTCCTATTCTCAAATCTTACAGTTCAATAATAATTGTTCAATATCTCTACAGAGACTGAAACGTCTTACGTAACCAATTCGATCTTTTTCTTTGCTGATCAGTCGGGAGGTAGGTAAGTGGGCAGGAAATCCAGGTCATAAACGGCATAAAGAGGCAACTGCAAACAGAGAGAGGGTCGATGCTTGCATGTTTTGTGGATTTCAGTAAGGCCTTTGACAGCGTGGACAGAGTACTCCTGAAAAACAAACTTGTCAAAAACTTCAACATCCGGGGTAGTCTGTTCAGTCTTATTGATAATATCTTACAAATGAATACTTTGTTTATCACAGATGCAAAAACGCTGTCAAAGGAAATCAAACAAAACATCGGTCTCCTACAGGGTGACTCCCTAAGTCCCACCCTATTTATCCTCTTTATCGCCGACATAGTCCAACGCCTAAGAGAAGGCATTCCATCTCTAAAAGTACTTCTCTATGCCGATGATTTGGTCTTCTACTCTGACTCAGCAGAAGAAATTCAGAAAGGGCTGGACAATTTAGAGCAATACTGCGACTCGAATGGACTGAAAGGCAACACCTACAAAACTAAAATCATGAAATTCAGAAATTCTGTAATGACGAGGAAATTCTTGCAATTAAAAGAAAGAGATTTTCTTACTCTGTCCACGCTGTCAAAGGCCTTACTGAAATCCACAAAACATGCAAGCATCGACCCTCTCTCTGTTTGCAGTTGCCTCTTTATGAGGATTTTGAGGGGCTGTATGGAGTGTATGGTCGATATTTGTGGCAAAAAACCACGAAACACTTTACCATCACGTGACGTGGTAGTAGTGTGGCTGTCCTGAACATAACCTACAATATTATGGGAAAACTTTCTCCATCTTTCTGACTCCCCATGACCTCACGTGACGTGGTAGTAGTGTGGCTGTCCTGAACATAACCTACAATATTATGGGAAAACTTTCAACTACATCTTTCTGACTCCCCATGACCTCACGTGACGTGATAGTAGTGTGGCTGTCCTGAACATAACTTACAATATTATGGGAAAACTTTCAACTCCATCTTTCTGACTCCCCATGACCTCACGTGACGTGATAGTAGTGTGGGTCTGACATGCAAGCATCGACCCTCTCTCTGTTTGCAGTTGCCTCTTTATGCCGTTTATGAGGATTTTGAGGGGCTGTATGGTCGATCTTTGTTGCAAAAAACCATACTGCTCCGAGGGGATGTCTACTCCCTGTTTAACGTCCCCTAGCTAGACTGGTCCAATACTTACTTATCAGTAGTACTTACACTACTACTTGTTGAATTATTTGATGCTGGGATGCTATTTACTACATCATTCAGCTCTTTAAGGTGGCTTAAAAACTTTGCACGATGACCAATGGGAGCAATCAATTCTTTAATCATATCCTCAGTTAGTTGAGATAATATATCAAAAGTAATGAGATTATCTGAAAGAACAATAATAAAAACAATGGGTACGTCAAACTTTGTTATTTCATTCCCATTGTGATCAAATCTGAACTTCTGAACCATGTTTCGCCATTCAGCTTTTAAAGGACCAAATACACCAACGTCCAGGGGCTGAATAATGTGGGTAGAGTTGGGGTACAGTGCAATCAATATTATCCCTTTTTCTTTGCAAAACTTTCCTAGATGAAGGGTTAAGTGAGATCTGTGGCCATCCAGGAACACAATGACGGGAAATTCAACGCCCGTCTTGAGAAGGTAGGGATAAAAACTGTTCGCCATGTATAGGTAGAACGATTCTACCGTCATCCATCCTTTCTCTGTCTTCCCAAATACCCAATTCCTTGGCACCATAGATATTGTTGACCATCGACGGGAACCTTCCCGTTTTGAAAATTGTATAGAATGGCCCCACATTTCCTTCAGCGTTTGCACAGATGAGTGTCGTCACATTTTCTTTGTTGCTGTTCTTGTGCTGTCTCAGAGCAGCAACTGAGCAGCAACTCCTTTTTGCGCCAAGACCAAACCACCTGAAACAACAAAAGTGAATTTAAATCAAATAATATTTCTAGAAACGAACATAAATGTGTAGGTACCTATTGTATAATGTACATTATGTACATCTAATACATAAGAATAGTGGGCACAGATGCGGAGCTGGGGAAAAAAAGCCAGCTCCGGCTCCAGCCCAAAGGGAAAGTAAAAGGGTGTTGCCTGTTGGTGCCAGGTAGAATGATGTCTCATCCAAGTTGAAGACTCTGCTCGGAATGTCCAGCACACATCTGTCCTAAACATGTATACGATGTAGCGACTCTAAACCGAACTACGGACCTTTTGACCGCACCTCCTGTC
>NW_007378289.1:62022-86224 GCF_000475195.1 Diaphorina citri | reverse complement strand
ATGTTTGAATGCATTCCCTGGGAAGGATTACACATATCTCAGGGATGTGTTCTATCAAAACTTAAGGAAGACTAGGTTGACAGTATGATCCGGGATTCTACCACCGAGAGGTAAAATACAACAAAAATGTATTATTATTATTATTAGTCGGACTGCGGGGATGGATAAGAAGATCGTAGTGAAACTCGGTGCACGGATTATGCTACGGCTGAACATCCATGTCACAATTGGATTGGTACCGTTGATGGGACTACATCAATGTCCAAGGGAACTCAAACCAGTCCTCCTAAGGTAGACCATAAAGCCACTCAATCTGATATCAAAGCCCTTCCGAAGGAAATAGAGAATATACAGCACAAGCTATACAAAAGTACAAGAACTGTTAAAAGCTTACGGCAGGGAACTCAAACCAGTCCTCCTAAGGTAGACCATAAAGCCACTCAATCTGATATCAAAGCCCTTCCGAAGGAAATAGAGAATATACAACACAAGCTATACAAAAGAACAAGAACTGTTAAGAGCTTACGGAAAAAGAGTCGTAGGAAAGACAAAAGAATAATAAATCTGAAAGATCTGGTAAAATCATTAAATCAAAAAGGCTTGGCAAGTGATGATTTTCAAGATCTACTTCTAAGTGAGTTTTCTGGTACTAGCATTTCAAGGAAGAAATTCACACAACAAGAAATCCAGCACTGCAGTCTCTAGTGTTGATTGCAAAGGGACCCTCGTGCCTCGTGGTCACATAGCGGCCACCAACTTGTTGATCTATCTCATAGGTTCAGCCATATGTTGACTACAAAAGAAAGTCACTAATCGAATACGGTTCATCAACATTTTTCTATTTCTTATTGTTCAGCAAATTTCCAATGTAAGTATATCCAATGTAATTTTCCTTTCTTCTGTTGGTTCATATGATTCCCAGCCATAGGGGAACGCCTTGACAGGATGGAATCAATGTTGAGGAAGAGCCTCAAGGCTCAGAGCGAGCAGAGGCTCCTCTTGGCGGAGGTCCTCTCAAAAATCTCGACGGGAATCACGGGAAGCAACGAAGTGGCGGCAGCGGCCGATTTCACCTCATTGTTCCCGTTAAAAACATTAGAAGATTTTCTATCGTTGGAGGAAAATCTTGATACAGAAACTGGTTACAGAAGAGAACTGGTGAGTGAACTGTAAACCCGGAGGATTGATAAATTGAATTTAGGTTCCGAGTTACCACGAATGTAAGAAAATCTGAAGGAGTGAAAACTGCGGCAGGTGATTGGCAACCTGTTTGTACTCTAATGGTGCATGGGCAACCAAAGGCTATAATAATTATAAATGAAACAGAGGTCATTTTCAAATGAAATCATGTATTTCTTTAAATCCTGAAAGACTTTATAATAGGTAGCTCATAAGTAAATGTTATTTTTGTGTACTGTTGCGTGTACTGTATGTTCCTATGTTAGTGATAAAGCTTCTCTTTGTGTAATGTATAAGTTCCTTCCATATCTATAAAATGTACCTATCACCATCACCATCATCAAGGTATAACCTTCTGTGGGAAAACGTGGCGTGCCTCATGGAGGAGGCACAGTGGAGCAGGATGATGGTATAACCCCCCTAATGTTTTTGGTTTAAAACACCATTCAATAATATTGTAGGATTTTGTAGTGACACAACGAGAGAGAAAATCGCCAACGTTGCAGAGTACTTGTCTAGTTTGCCATCTGACACTACATTAAACAATAAAAATATTCCATTCAATAATCTTGTAGGATTTTGTAGTGACACAACGAATGTGATGACGGGGGTAAAAAATTCAATCTTCTCAAAACTACAGAAAAAAGCAGCCAGAAAATTTCACACACGCAAAAATGAGCATCTTGCTTCCTAAAGAAACAAAACCGATAAATCTATGTCCTCTGTTCCACCACAAACCAGTGTGCTTGTCTCAACGAAGAAATGATGACTCGTCTTACCGGTCTGCCAATAACATTGCTAGCCAAGGACTCTTTCGATTGTGACCCTCGATAGCGGACCAAGGCTGAGAAATTTCTTAGCAGACACGATAATGATTGTAGATGATTCAACTCTATAACAGTCTATCTGACCAAGAAAAGTTACTTGAGCCCTTGGATTTCAAAAATTCTCTCAAAGGGCAACTCCTAGAACTCGCACCCTACTCCTTTGAAATATTTACAGAAACAAAAGTCATCAACATTATTGCAGTTATTTCTTATTTTGTTGGTGTGAAATTGTGAATTGTCAATCTGTGACTTTTAATGTAAATATCTGTGTATTCTGTATTCTTTTTTATTAGTGAAATATTTTCTTGTTGTCAAAATGGTGTACACGAATGAAGTGAAGTTCTTCGTGCTTGACAAAATTTTGACCAAAAAAGAGGTCCTGTTTGGTAAGTTTTCTGACAAACTGACCAAACAGGACAAAGTCAATGCTTGGAAAGAAGTGTTCGAAAGCGTACAATGTTTGAATGCATTTCCTGGGAAGGATTACACATATCTCAGGGATGTGTTCTATCAAAACTCGTGGACCTGATCAGGTTACCTGTGAGGTCCACCTGATAGTGTGTGGCAGGCCTCAGGCCTGACTGTTGGTGGAGACTGCCTGGAAACTGCTGGTCGAGTATTCCAGGCCACTTGACTGATTGATACAATGATACAGATACACGGTGTTACGCAAAGCTGAGCCAGCTGATGGTTAGAGCTGAGCCAATGCAGCCAGTGTGATAAGGGCTTGAGCCTATAGGTACTGAGCCGTTATCCCGCATGCCAAGGGCACGTCTAGTTCTATACGAGCCTACACACTCTGGCTCTATAACACCTTGTCGACACGATCGATCGACACCATATTTATAGGATGCATAGATTGATTTCCATTCTTAAGTCAGAATGGATGATTTTGTTGAGCAGTGTCTTGTTGATTGGGACTTGGGGCAGTACATTCCGAACTTTGAAGGTAAGCTAACTTATTCTAAACAAATCATTTTAAATTAGAAAGCAATTTCACATTCTTTCAGTTGCCATGGAGGAAGAAATTGCTAAGCACATTCTTTTATTTGAGAAACGTATGTTTGGTTTAACAATTGATGATGTCCGGAAACTTGCTTTTGATGTAGCAGAAAAACATGGACTATCACATCAGTTTAACAAAGAGGAAAAGAAAGCTGCAAAAAAGTGGTATTACAATTTTATGGCGAGAAACCCACAGTTATCCCTACGCCAACCACAGAAAACTTCTATTCAAAGGGTTCGTGGTTTCGCTGAAGAGCGTGTAAAGAAATTGTAACATTTTATGTTAAGTATCCCTGTGACTTCAACCTCCTTGGGATGTTTCCCCGGGAGAATTTAAAAAAATAAAAACTTAGAAAACCCATGAGGTGGGATTGAGATTTGAGAACTTTGGAGAGAGCTTTCATGAGTTTAGCTTTGGATCAGCTTTTTGATTTAAACAGTGATTGTTTGTTCCTATTAAGTGTTTTCTGATTTAATAAAGTTCTGAGTGATTAAGTCTTATCAAGAAATGTCTTTTCTTTAATTGATCTTTTTTCAGAAATTCTTTCAATTGTTGTTAGTATTCTTTCAATTGTTGTTAAATTTCAAAATATAAACTAGACGGTACCAAAGTTTTCAATGTTGATGAATCGGGGTTCAAGCCTGTACAAAAAAAGCCTCAGAAATTAATCTCAAAAAAGGGTAAAAACCAAATTGGGTCCCTTACTAGTGAGGAAAGAGGGGTTAACACCACAGTTGTTTGCTGTGTTAGTGCATCAGGTAATTATGTGCCACCAATGATAATATTTAAACGAAAGAAAATCGTGAAAGAATTAACCATTGATGCACCATCTGGAGGTAAAATTCAAGTGTCAGACAGTGGATACATTAATACTGAATTGTTCTTGAATGGTTACAACACTTTCATAAACACGTCAAGTCATCAAAAGAAGACCCAGTGTTGTTATTATTAGATGGTCATGCAACTCACAGCAAAATTTGTGCGCGATAGAATTCGCAAAAGATAATGGTATTATCCTCTTACAGCTACCCAGCCATACTACCCACCGAATGCAACCTCTTGACGTGGCATTTTTTAAACCACTGGGCATGTATTTCACGAACGCCCAAGAGAAATGGCTTCGAAGCAATAGCGGTTTGCAAATAACCCAATATCACATGACGGGACTTCTCAACGAAGCATACGGTCGAGCTGCAACAGTTCGCACAGCAGAATATGCTTTCAGGGCTACAGGAATTTGGCCCACGGATCAACTGGTTTTCAAGGAAAACCTGTTTTCTGCAGCAAATGCTTTGGACAATTCTATGCCAACAGAAATTCGTGAAGACACAGCATCAAACATAAATTCAGAAAATCAACCGTCTGAATTCATTGTTCATTTGAATGAAATTTCACCATTGCCTAGAGCTTGTACCTCTAGCTCTTCTCAAAGAACAAGACCTCAGCAAGATGCAGAAGTACTTACCAGTACACCATATAAGACTTATCTTGAAGAGAAGAAATCCAAGGTCACAAAGAGGGAAACAGATACACCTAAAGAAAACAAGATTACATTGAAAAGAGTAAAAATGGTACCAGCGGCAAGCAATGATAAAAAACCAAGAAGATATAGAAAATCTGGGATAAATAACAGATATAGAAAATCTGGGAATACTGGAGCACCAACAGTATTGACGAAGGCAGTAGAAGGATATCCTGTGTCATGGATCATCCAGTTATGAAAGGTTGGATTACCTGTCTCCAAAGCTGAAGTGAAGGTGTCAGTTGCAAAATTGATAAAAAAGTTCCAAAGGACAACACCATTTAAAGATGGAGTACCAGGAGACAAATGGTTCAATGGTTTTCTGAAACGTCACCCCGAAATTTCTAAGAGAGTGCCTCAAAAACTTACTCCAGCAAGAGCTAGAGTTAATGAGTCTGATATCAGACATTGGTTTGCTCGGGTCAAAGCTATCTTGAGCAAGAAGGTTTGACAGCAGTGTTAAGTGACCCAAAAAGGATCTTTAACACTGATTGATGAAAGTGATTTTTACCTCTCACCTTCTGATGATGATGTCTATGTCAAAACAGGCCAAAAGAAAGTGTACTCAAGAGTTCCAAATGATGACAAAGAATGTCTTTCTGTACTTTTGACTGTGAATGCAAATGGGGACTTACCACCACCAATGGTGGTTTATCCCTATACTAGGGTACCAGGAGCAATACATGCTACTTTTCCCAAGTGTACTCAAGAGTTCCAAATGATGACAAAGAATGTCTTACTGTACTTTTGACTGTGAATGCAAATGGGGACTTACCACCACCAATGGTGGTTTATCCCTATACTATGGTACCAGGAGCAATACATGCTACTTTTCCCAAAAAATGGGCTGTGGGAAACACATCAAGTGGATGGATGACAGGAGAAACGTTCTATGAATATGTTACAAATGCTTTTTACCCTTGGTTGGTGAGAAATAATATAGAATTCCCTGTCCTATTCACTGTGACTCTTTTCTCCTCCATACAGTATATCCAAACGGCTAATGGTCAACTATTTCCTGTACCAACATCAGTGCAACCTGGCCAACAACCTAGTCTGAACCAACAAGGCCAATATCATGGTCTGGATCGAATGATCAATATAACACCACCTCAGCTGGGCATACCCCCTCTATCAATACAGACTCAGGGCAAACACCACCACCAACAACAGGGCCAACTTCAAGTGACCGGCTACTTCTGGTTCATCATGGACTCTTATCCTTCCTACAGTTTTACTTGGCCTGAGGAATATCCCGAAGGAAGATCTCGGAGCCACACCCAATAAACTATCAGCGATTCTCTCAAAATCTCATGAGTATCATTTTCTACAAATATGCTCAACCAAAGTTCAACCAAAATATGAAACCTTGTCTTGCAAAGACTCAGAAATCACTGCCATAAGCCATATTGACAAGAGATGACAGTGTTACTGAGACCGCTCTGTGTGAGGAGCAAGAAAAAGTAGATAGTTACTTTATTAAGTACCAAGAGGATCTGCAATCTGCATCCAAAGCAATAGGTGCTGAACCTGGCTTAAACTTCAGCCATGAGGATGAAGCAAGTAAAGCTGCTTCAAATAAGAGCAATGTAGTGAAGAAATATAAGCTTCTGACTTTGAAATTAAGATAATTTGGAGGGGAACTGAAGGAGTGGTTACCATTCTGGGGCCAAAAATCACTGCCATATTGACAAGAGATGACAGTATTACTGAGACTGCACCGTGTGAGGAACAAGAAAAGGTAGGCAGTACCTAAAGTTTCGTTTCATTTCTGCAACTATTTGCAGCTACCAAGTCACAGGAGGGGAACTGAAGGAGTGGTTACCATTCTGGGGCCAGAAATCACTGCCATATTGACAAGAGATGACAGTGTTACTGAGACTGCACCGTGTGAGGAACAAGAAAAGGTAGATAATACGGCAGTACCTAACGTTTCGTTTCATTTCTGCAACTATATGCAGCTAACAAGTCACGTAATCCTAACCTCATACAGTATTAGTGTGTAGACAGCCATGCCACGCAATTGTATGTGAAGTTTGTTAGTTTTTTTTTTCCGATTTGAGTGCACCCTGTTTACCTACATTTCCACAGCCAGATACAATAACCTGTAGCCAGTTTAATGTTCCCTAACTTTCCTAGACGGACATTTTATCCTCAGGAACGTCTTTCTATGCCAACAGAAATGTTGAGGAAGAGCCTCAAGGCTCAGAGTGAGCAAAGGCTCCTCTTGGCGGAGGTGTTGGCAAAAATCTTGACGGGTTGACGGGAAGCAACGAAGTGGTGGCAGCAGCCGATCTAACCTCATTGTTCCCTTTGAGATCTTTAGAAGACTTTCTATCGTTAGAGGAAAATCTTGATATCATGTACAGAAGAGAACTGGTGAGTGAACTGTGAACCCGGAGGATTGACGAGTTCGCGAATGATAACACATTGACAATTTGCTGAAGACGGGTCTGGAGTTCAGACTCGAAACGTCCAATACCAAACAGTAAGGTACATGCCAACTTTAAGTCCTATAAAAAGTATTAGTAGGGATACCTAGGTACCTAGTTGATGTTCTGGGATTATTATTATTATTTTTGATTTGATTTCAGAATACAATAACATCCTAAATAGTAGAGAGTAAAAATGCCATATTCAAGGAAAACGGATAGACAGAGCTGGTCCGTGGTCGACATGAGCCATGCGATACAAGAAGTCTTGAGTGGTGCAATTGGATATGCAAAGGCAGCTAAAACATACAATGTTCCATACTCAACTCTACAAGATAGAGTGCTTACAGCAAGGACTCAGAATTTGGACTCAAATCAAGCTTCTGTTAAATCATTGGGCAGATTTAAAAATGTATTCAGCCCAGAGCAGGAATCCGAAATTGCGGAGCATGTCCTCACAATGGAACAAAGATTGTTTGGATTAACCTTTGAAGATTTGAGGAGCCTCTGAGATACAAGCCCGTATTTATTCCTCTGCCCCTCACAAAACTCTTCGTTGGTATTGCACACCAACGACAAATAGCAAGTACAGCCAGTAATATTATCATCGCCTGTTATGCAAACTCGGCTGTAC
The DNA here is from genome assembly GCF_000475195.1 of Diaphorina citri. Taxonomy (NCBI): domain Eukaryota; kingdom Metazoa; phylum Arthropoda; class Insecta; order Hemiptera; family Psyllidae; genus Diaphorina; species Diaphorina citri. Next base: position 78,624 of record NW_007378289.1, on the reverse strand, counting down.
AAATGCTCTATTCTCAGTTGACCTTCCGACCACATCAACCACATGATAGAATCTATTACTTACGGGGAATGAAGAAGATGAAGAGTTCAAAATGAAGTTCTTCAAAACATCGAACTAAATTGCAAAAAAAATGAGTTAAAAAAGAATGAATTGAAAGACAAGTACCACTGCAGGACGTTAAGTAGATCATGGAGCAGCCTTGTCAAGCCAAAGACAACTGCGCCGACCAGTACTGATGTCGCTAGCTAGAGCAAAGGGCTTTAACCGCACTGCAGTTGGAAACTTCTTTGACTTGTTAGAGCCGCTGATGGAACAATACAATTTCAGACCGGAGCATATTTACAATGTTGACGAAACGGGGATAACAACAGTCCCTAACAAACCCTCTAAGGTGCTTGCACTCAGAGGGAAAAAGCAAGTTGGTAGTTTAAGCTCAGCAGAGAGAGGTACACTAGTAACTGCTGAGGTATGTATGAACGCAGCAGGCAATTACATGCCAAAGACAGTAAAATATCATCAGTGGTGTCCTGTAGGGGTTGGCATTGGGAAGGGCATCCAGCCGTAACAAGTAGGGGAAGTCTAGGAAGAAGAGTTTTGCTTTGAACCAAACAATTTGCGGGATACACAACCTGTGATTTCTCCAGGCGTAAAGAACACATTCCGCTTTGTCCTCACGTTTATAGCTTCTGTACTCGTGAGATTGTAAGCACACCTTGCACGCTCCCCAAGTGTATAATGGCTACCTCGTCCGCTGCTATGGAGGTTGTCGGCTGTTATTTTTTTTCTATACATTATTTTTTTTTTTCAATTTAAATCATGAATACTGCAAAAAGAACGGTGTTTTCCCTTCAGGAGGGTCTACTTCTCCTTCGGGAAGTGTTACATTTGAATCCCTTCAAAGTTCCGGATCGCTGGACAGAAATAGCCGGCACAATGGCAACTGTAAGCATTGACAAAATGTTCATCACGAGGGGGATAAAGGATAGGGTTTCCTACCTCGTGGCCCAATTCAAGAAGGAAGATGGGCTAAACAGAAGGCGAAAGATAACTTCTTGAAATTGTTAAACTGCAGTGTGGGGACAATAAAGATGCTAGTTTTAACCTATCTTGATATACTTCTATGTACATTTTATAGCTTGTCCAAATATAATTTCGAAAATAAAACCACACACACATCGACGACGTTACTAAAATCTAAGCTAAATTTCGATTCATAAGTTATATCTTGAATTCTAACTTTTACCATGACTGAAACAGAAAGAATTATTGTCCAAAAGACGTACACTGCTTTGTGTACAACTTTGGGCATTGATGAGATTGAGAATGCCAAGGATGCAGTGCATAGAATTCTGCAATACACTGCGTACCAAGGCTTTGATCTTAAGGCTATTATTAGCTTCTTCATTCAAAAACATGGAAGCCTTAACATTCTGGTGGAAATAATCACCATTTTACTTCATAGAGGCCCAGGTGTCTACAATCAGAAGGCTAAGGGGAACACAGATGAGCTCAACAGAAGGATTAAAGATACTAAGAAATACATCATGCCAAAGAAGCCAGCTCAGTCTGTCCTTCTAGCATTTCCTTACCAGACTTGCACTATCGCTCAGTGGGTCCCTTTCACTATCTACCAATTGTCTGAAGCTGAAATGAAGCTGCCTGGCTACGTGAGGACTCCTGCATTCACCATGCTAATGCATAAGGAAATAAGGAAGGAGGTAGAACATGCTAAAGAGGTCCTGCTTCACTATCTACCAATTGTCTGAAGCTGAAATGAAGCTGCCTGGCTACGTGAGGACTCCTGCATTCACCATGCTAATGCATAAGGAAATGGAACATGCTAAAGAGGTCCTGCTTGCACAATGCACATGCGGCATCAATGAAGACAAACTGTTGGACACATTTGAAATTCGCTGTGAAAACAGTACAAACACTATGCTGACGCATATGATGGAGGAGAAGTATGTTGTCACACATCCACCCAAGAGATTACAGGTATCATGTGCTAAGAGTTCTGAAATGGTTACACTGCCCACTGTAATACATGGATACCTTGAACTCCACGTCCCATGTAACTGCCAAGTATTTTTGGACAATTTTGTTATAGCTGATAGATTCCCTTGTGATAGTGACTGGGCCGAGAAGATGGGATACTTCCATATCATTCCATCAAATTGGACGCTGATGTTGCATGAGGAGGTAATGTTACTAAACAAAAACGAGTCACTGCAGTATCAAGATAAATTAAATATGATTCTGAAAAACGGTTGGGAACTGAAAATGAAGCATATTCAAGGAAGAAATTCACACAACAAGAAATCCAGCACTGCAGTCTCTAGTGTTGATTGCAAAGGGACCCTCGTGCCTCGTGGTCACACAGCAGCCACCAACTTGTTGATCTATCTCATAGGTTCAGCCATATGTTGACTACAAAAGAAAGTTACTAATCGAATACGGTTCAACCACATTTTAACAGCCAGCTAATGTTTCACGGGTAGAGACTTTTCAAGTGTTTATCTTGCACCTTGTAGCCCAAACAAATGGTCCAAGCTAATACTCCACGGGGAAAGAATTTTCAAGATTTTACCTTGTATTCCACATGAATGGTTCAAGTGTTCACCCTGTTGTCCATACAAATGGTTCCAGCCGATGTTCCAAGGGCAGGGAATTGTTAAGCCGTTCCAATGTGTCCACGGTCTGGTTCAACAGGAGATGAGTGTGGCTCAGATGCATGCTCAGATCAGGGATGCGGTGTAAACGTTCTATGCGCTACCTTCCAAGCTAACCAGGCTGACTCCCATTTTTATCTGAATTCTGTTTGAGTTTTAACTCTGGAATTTTTTTAACGCCGTAAAATTTTTCTTCTTTACAGAGAAAGAGAACAATCCTCCACTCTGTCCGAACTGTGTAAATCTGAAGAAGCAACTACGAGACAAAACCTACAAAGTATCCAAACTGTCCAACGGCAGATGCACTGTTGACTTGAGCCTCACACTCTGTGTATGATTTGACTAGAGATGACACTAAGGAATCCACCTGTGAATAGAATAAAATTCAATGAATAGATAGAAGTCAATAGAACAGGATAAAATAGAATATGCCTTGTTTCTCTTCCACAGAGAACTAAGAAGTTTTAATACCCCAGTGGTCTAAACAAAGTATCATGGTGTATCAAGTATGTAGGGTGTATCATGCCCATGATTAATTCACCGATAAAATTCAATGAATAGATAGAAGTCAATAGAACAGGATAAAATAGAATATGCCTTGTTTCTCTTCCACAGAGAACTAAGAAGTTTTTATACCCCAGTGGTCTAAACAAAGTATCATGGTGTATCAAGTATGTAGGGTGTATCATGCCCGTGATTAATTCACCAATTTTAATATAAATTTCCAATGTAAGTATATCCAATGTAATTTTCCTTTCTTCTGTTTGTTCATATTATTCACAGCCATAGAGGAACGCCTTGACAGGATGGAATCAATGTTGAGGAAGAGCCTCAAGGCTCAGAGCGAGCAGAGGCTCCTCTTGGCGGAGGTCCTCTCAAAAATCTCGACGGGAATCACGGGAAGCAACGAAGTGGCGGCAGCGGCCGATTTCACCTCATTGTTCCCGTTAAAAACATTAGAAGATTTTCTATCGTTGGAGGAAAATCTTGATACAGAAACTGGTTACAGAAGAGAACTGGTGAGTGAACTGTAAACCCGGAGGATTGATAAATTGAATTTAGGTTCCGAGTTACCACGAATGTAAGAAAATCTGAAGGAGTGAAAACTGCGGCAGGTGATTGGCAACCTGTTTGTACTCTAATGGTGCATGGGCAACCAAAGGCTATAATAATTATAAATGAAACAGAGGTCATTTTCAAATGAAATCATGTATTTCTTTAAATCCTGAAAGACTTTCCTCTTGCTCTTTTGTTTACAGCTCTCATATCTGTCGAAATTCCAAAAGCACTTTGTCCGTGCCACCCTGCTGACGTTGGTGAGGCTATGTTTCACCAATGAAGTAGCCAACCAGTTAGGCTATACTGCGGCGAAAACGGGTACCAAGCCTTACTTCCACAATTCAGTGTTTTTCTGGGGTACCCTGTTTTATTTTCAGAATGTGTCCTGAGTAATACCTTATTCACTATAGACAATCATATACATATTGAAAAGCCTATGCGCGATTATATTGCGCAGGCGAGAAACAGAATAAAGTCCAGAAGGTCGTCAAGGTCATCAAGTATCGAAGGAGCTAGTGGAACAATGCGAAATAGTTCGCAGTAAGTCTGTAGGTACCTATTATTTCATGTACACTTACGAACATTTGAAGAGAGAGAAAAAATATATAATGCCACGTGAAGTGCCATCTATATTCTCTGGGTTTCCATCCTACTACCAGCCACCACCCAAGAAAAGTCGAGCTGAAAGAAGATCAACAGTACTATTACTTGCCAGTGAACCCTCAACTTCCTCTTCACTACCCTCTGAATGGGTAAATAAGAAGTAGAGGAAGAAGAAGATGTTGAAGTAATAGAAGTGGGTCTTGATGGGACTACATCAATGTCCAAGGGAACTCAAACCAGTCCTCCTAAGGTAGACCATAAAGCCACTCAATCTGATATCAAAGCCCTTCCGAAGGAAATAGAGAATATACAGCACAAGCTATACAAAAGTACAAGAACTGTTAAAAGCTTACGGCAAAAGAGTCGTAGGAAAGACAAAAGAATAATAAATCTGAAAGATCTGGTAAAATCATTAAATCAAAAAGGCTTGGCAAGTGATGATTTTCAAGATCTACTTCTAAGTGAGTTTTCTGGTACTAGCAGAGAAATCTTCCTGAATTGCAAGCGCAACCAAGGACGAATCAAGGGAGGGCAGAGATATTCTCAAGAATTGAAAAAAAAATTTGCACTCACCTTATACTACAGTTCTCCTCGTGCCTACAAGTTTTGCAGGTAAGAATTGTATGCCAATCTTTTTATTTTCTAGGTATTTTACCATTGTAAAGTTTTTTACAATTCAGACTCACCTTATACTACAGTTCTCCTCGTGCCTACAAGTTTTGCAGGTAAGAATTGTATGCCAATCTTTTTATTTTCTATTTTACCATACAAAATGTTCATCACGAGGGGGATAAAGGATAGGGTTTCCTACCTCGTGGCCCAATTCAAGAAGGAAGATGGGCTAAACAGAAGGCGGTAAGATAACTTCTTGAAATTGTTGACCTGTTGAGTACTGTTGACTGTGACCGTTCGACTTTCGACATTTCCATGGTCCATTTAATTTAAATTTCAGTGTGTACTCTGCCGAATCGCCAATTTTAAATTTTAGTACTTTAAACAGAAGGCGGTAAGATAACTTCTTGAAATTGTTGACCTGTTGAGTACTGTTGACTGTGACCGTTCGACTTTCGACATTTCCATGTTCCATTTAATTTAAATTTCAGTGTGTACTCTGCCGAATCGCCAATTTTAAATTTTAGTAGGTACTCTAGTAGTAAGTATTGTTTTTATTTTATTTAACCAACCCCAGTGTACAGAAAAACATTCCAGTGTTGATTTCAAGGAAGAAATTCACACAACAAGAAATCCAGCACTGCAGTCTCTAGTGTTGATTACAAAGGGACCCTCGTGCCTCGTGGTCACACAGCAGCCACCAACTTGTTGATCTACGAGTATCTCATGGGTTCAGCCATGTTGACTACAAAAGAAAGTCACTAATGGAATACGGTTCATCCACGTTTTACTATTTCTTATTGTTCAGCAAATTTCCAATAAGTATATCCAATGTAATTTTCCTTTCTTCTGTTTGTTCATATTATTCACAGCCATAGAGGAACGTCTTGATAGGATCGAATCAATGTTGAGGAAGAGCCTCAAGGCTCAGAGTGAACAAAGGCTCCTCTTGGCGGAGGTCCTCTCAAAAATCTCGACGGGAATCACGGGAAGCAACGAAGTGGCGGCAGCGGCCGATTTCACCTCATTGTTCCCGTTAAAAACATTAGAAGATTTTCTATCGTTGGAGGAAAATCTTGATACAGAAACTGGTTACAGAAGAGAACTGGTGAGTGAACTGTAAACCCGGAGGATTGATAAATTGAATTTAGGTTCCGAGTTACCACGAATGTAAGAAAATCTGAAGGAGTGAAAACTGCGGCAGGTGATTGGCAACCTGTTTGTACTCTAATGGTGCATGGGCAACCAAAGGCTATAATAATTATAAATGAAACAGAGGTCATTTTCAAATGAAATCATGTATTTCTTTAAATCCTGAAAGACTTTCCTCTTGCTCTTTTGTTTACAGCTCTCATATCTGTCGAAATTCCAAAAGCACTTTGTCCGTGCCACCCTGCTGACGTTGGTGAGGCTATGTTTCACCAATGAAGTAGCCAACGAGTTAGGCTATACTGCGGCGAAAACGGGTACCAAGCCTTACTTCCACAATTCAGTGTTTTTCTGGGGTACCCTGTTTTATTTTCAGAATGTGTCCTGAGTAATACCTTATTCACTATAGACAATCATATACATATTGAAAAGCCTATGCGCGATTATATTGCGCAGGCGAGAAACAGAATAAAGTCCAGAAGGTCGTCAAGGTCATCAAGTATCGAAGGAGCTAGTGGAACAATGCGAAATAGTTCGCAGTAAGTCTGTAGGTACCTATTATTTCATGTACACTTACGAACATTTGAAGAGAGAGAAAAAATATATAATGCCACGTGAAGTGAACAGAATAAAGTCCAGAAGGTCGTCAAGGTCATCAAGTATCGAAGGAGCTAGTGGAACAATGCGAAATAGTTCGCAGTAAGTCTGTACCTATTATTTCATGTACACTTACGAACATTTGAAGAGAGAAAAAAAATATAATGCCACGTGCAGTACTCAGGGCAAACACCACCACCAACAACAGGGCCAACTTCAAGTGACCGGCTACTTCTGGTTCATCATGGACTCTTATCCTTCCTACAGATTTACATGGCCTGAGGAATATCCTGAAGGAAGATCTCGGAGCCACACCCAGTGAGCTTGTGTTTGGAGAGTCAGTACGCTTGCCTGGTGAATTCTGCACTCCAAATAGATTCATGTACGATAAGAATGATTTCATCATTATATCCAGGAAAATAATATTATATCCAGGAACAAGATGGATGCGACGAGTGCGCAATTCGTGAAGCTCGTTCGCGATACGTCTAGAATGCTGGGTACGCCGGTCCGAGTGGCTGACATTGGTTCCTCTCAGTGTCAGGCCTTCTGGGCGGCGAACGGGATCAGCGTGTCCCGAGACATGATACTAGAGACGAAAGTCAAGCTCATGTCGCACGTGCTAGCCATGTGCGCTAGAGTCTTGATGTCTGCAGGGAGATATATCCCTGGACCGCAGGATGTTTCGATCCAAAAAGTAGCCTCGCTTATTGCGAAGCTCAATGAGGGGTACGCTTTAGACGACGACACTTGGTCTTTGTCTATACGAACTTTTCAGAATGACCACGAAGTCATTGTCAGAGGGAGTATTAACTTCAACGAGTGTGGGTATGGCCCACGAATGGACGTTGGTGTCCCCAAAAGAATAGGAGCGAATTCATATCGGCTCACCGTTGGTCAAGAGGTGGTCGAATTGGATTTGCCTCCACAAGTTGCCAGGGCCACGTTCCGGTTTCGCACCGCCAGGGATTATTACATGGCGGGCGGACACCGCGTAGCACCTGGGGCGGTAACCGCGACGAAGGGCAACCTCCGATGGATGGAGGGCACTCTAATGCATGCTGTAGGTGGTGAGACTTTATCGTTTCGCCCTAACGGCAATGAGGCGAGTATTTTCCTGATCGTTGAGGAGTGCTACGTCAGGGAACGCCGCGAAAATGTCTCATATCAAGGTCCGGACGCGTCTTTTCTCCGTAAGTTCGCAGGGCAACAAGCTGGCGTCATCGAGAACGACAATGCGCGTGCGAGGCGACGGGGTGCTGCCTGGGTAACGTTGACGGAGTACGCCGCTCTTGTCTCTGATTATACCAGCACGCCCAATAGCGATCTGCAATGTCGCGTTGTCGCGGTCGTGGCGGAGCTGTTCCTCGCACTGGGTCTCAACATCGAGGGCTGAGCGTTCGGCTCACAGTTCGCACTCCCGCGGGAAGATGCTATTCTGCACCATCAGTAATCTGAAAAATCATTTCTCCAAAGTGAAACCTACCCCGACTGAACATCACTCCTCAGATAAATTCTTCATCCATCCTAAGCTGAAGGATTGTGAATATGTATTTCTCCGTGATGACACTGTGAAACCTCCACTTTTTCCTCCCTATACGGGACCTTACCCTGTTGTTGAACGCGGTGATAAATGTTTGAAAATTCGAATCAATGGCAAAGTGAAAACAGTGTCCATCAATCGTTTGAAACCAGCTTTTACGTCAAAGCCACCTTATGGTCTATAGCTTTTATGGTCGTTCAATCAAACCTCCTAGAAGATATCGAACATTTTACAACAGCAGGGGCGGATTTGGGGGGGAGTACTGTGGCGAGGCAGAAATGTAGCCACTGCGATTTGGATGTCAGTTGAATTCTAATAAATGCACTATCAGCAATTCTCTCAAAATCTCCTGAGTATCATTTTCTACAAGATATGCTCAACCAAAATATGAAACCTTGTCTTGCAAAGACTCAGAAATCACTGCCATATTGACAAGAGATGACAGAGTGACTGAGACCGCTCTGTGTGAGGAGCAAGAAAAAGTAGATAGTTACTTTATTATGTAACTACCAAGAGGATCTGCAATCTGCATCCAAAGCAATAGGTGCTGAACCTGGTTTAAACTTCAGCCATGAGGATGAAGCAAGTGAAGCTGCTTCAAATAAGAGCAATGTAGTGAAGAAGTCTAAGCTTCTGACCTTGAAATTAAGAGAATTCGGAGGGGAACTGAAGGAGTGGTTACCATTCTGGGGCCAGAAATCACTGCCATATTGACAAGAGATGACAGTGTTACTGAGACTGCACCATGTGAGGAACAAGAAAAGGTAGATAATACGGCAGTACCTAACGTTTCGTTTCATTTCTGCAACTATATGCAGCTACCAAGTCACGTAATCCTAACCTCATACAGTATTAGTGTGTAGACAGCCATGCCACGCAATTGTATGTGAAGTTTGTTAGTTTTTTTTCCGATTTGAGTGCACCCTGTTTACATTTCCACAGCCAGATACAATAACCTGTAGCCAGTTTAATGTTCCCTAACTTTCCTAGACAGACATTTTATCCTCTGGTTCTAACTAACAGTTCAAGCCAATGTTTCATGGGGAGGACATTGTCATGGTTACCCTGTGGTCTAAACAAGTCCAGAAAACTGATGATTTGGTGATCCATAGTAGAGAATTTCCAAGAGTTCATCTTTATAGTCCAAATGGATGATTGCAGCCAGCTAATGTTTCACGGGTAGAGACTTTTCAAGTGTTTATCTTGCACCTTGTAGCCCAAACAAATGGTCCAAGCTAATACTCCATGGGGAAAGAATTTTCAAGTCCAACAACAACAGATCAGCAAACTATTAGAAATGCTACCCACTGCTTCCCCAACACCGCCACCACCGATACCCAGTACCCCACCAGGGAATTTTCAAGATTTTACCTTGTATTCCACATGAATGGTTCAAGTGTTCACCCTGTTGTCCATACAAATGGTTCCAGCCGATGATCCACGGGCAGGGAATTGTTAAGCCGTTCCAATGTGTCCACGGTCTGGTTCAACAGGAGATGAGTGTGGCTCAGACGCATGCTCAGAGATGAAGAGGATCCAATGGAATTTCTGGATAAGTTCACCGATGCTTATCACGCGTATCATGTGCCTGAACAAACCTGGAAAACAACGGTCAGAAACCAGCTATTGTTAACCGCTCGTCAGTGGTTCGACAGACACACAGCCCGTTTCTCCAACTTTGAAACATTTTCAGAATTATTCAAGCAACATTTCAATAGTGCGTCTGCACACAGAGACGGTAAAGTGCAGCCGAGTCAAGTCTCTCAAGAACCTCAGGGTCTCTGGCCTCAGGTAAGTTTACCGTCCCTCGCATAATGGGTAGAAACATTGGTATATTCTGAAAAACACAATTATGTGAGGAATTAAAAAAATGTGCTTTTGCCCTTCCTGTGCCAAGTAGACTTTCAAGCACCACTTCAAACTAGCATGTAATAACAAATTGTTAAATTATACACCATTTCCTGATATATCACTGAGCCAATGTTCAGCATGATTTGTATCTGCATGGTTGATTATGTGGGACAACATGTCCTTCTGACAAACTTTGAGGTGCAATGAGCTTTAAGGAGCTAATTGAAATCCCAAAGGCATACAAGCCTGATATAACCCTGATACCACGGTTCAACATTTGATACAGGCCAAAAAAGGTATAGATTTTTTTCTGAGAGATTTGATAGAAAGGAACAGTAACAATTTAGGTTAGAATTAGAAAAAACAAACCCTATCAATTCAGAATAAACTCCGCCCTGGGCGGGAATCGAACCCGCGACTTAGAGCTTACAAGGCAGACACACTACCCTCCAAGCTAACTTGCTCAAGTTGAGTATTTAGTCTGGAACTGTTTAATATGCTATTGTTACTGGATAAAATCTACCCTTTTTTTCCAAGGAGGTTTGATAGAGGGAACTATAACTTCTAAGGTCCTATCGTCCCGAAAGTGAAGAGAGGAGGACAGGAAAAAGCCAACAGGAACAAACACCATCCGTTCAGGATAAAATCCGCCACGGGCGGGAATTGACCCGATGACCCCGTGATTTAGCGCTTACAAGGCAGATGCGCTACCTTCCAAGCTAACCAGGCTGGCTCTCTCCCATTTTTCTTATCTGAATTCTGTTTAAGTTTTAACTCTGGAATTCTTTAACACCGTAAAATTTTTCTTTACAGACAAAGAAAACAACCCTCCACTCTGTCCAAACTGCGTAAATCTGAAGAAACAACTACGAGACAAAACCTACAAGGTATCCAAACTACTACAATATTGTGACCTGTGCTGGATGTGATTTGAGATGCTTTCTTCAGAAGACTAGACTTCATTTGTGCCGACTTGGCTCGAGAGAGATGCTTGGAAACCAGCTTGGGAGAATCTGCAGGAGAATGACAGTGTTAGAAGATTTGTGCATTTTGGAAACTTGTGCCAAACTTCTGCTCAGACCCTCTCTCTTAAGCTAATGCAGATTTCAATCCAATGGAAAATATGATGCAAATGGCTTTTGGCTTTCTTAACTTTTAAAAATGTAAAATGTAAATGCAGTTTCTTTGTGTTACATATTATATCACAACTTTGGTGCTCACTGCAGCATTGTAGCATTTTCCCAATATCTCAATAATCCTAAAATCCAATGATTACCTACCATGCTGGCACCGGTCGCTATGTGCATTTATTTCTATAATCCAATGATTACCTACCATGCTGGCACCGGTCGCTATGTGCATTTATTTCTATGTCATAGCTACTCATTTTCCTCACGAGGCTGAGTGGGCCCCACAACAGCCAGTCATGGAATCAATCATTTGCATGATACAAATTTCTTGACCCCGCCGGGAATCAAACCCGGGTCTCCCTCGTGCAAGGCAAGCACAGTGACCATTACACCATCGGAGCTGACTTCTTAACTTTTAAAGAGATGAGTACTTAGCAAGACAAGCAAAACTCTGATCAAGGTATACATAAATAAATCAATGAAGCAATCTTCCCTTACCTGCTTTTCCTTAAAACTGTTCAAAATTTTAAATAACAAAAAATAAAATAAAGATAGCTAAGTACATCTTAAAAATACCTACTCAATATGGAATTCAAGAAATAAGACCATGCTTACAAAACTCAGTAAATAAAATACATAACTCATAAAATCACTAAAAGCATCTACAACACAAGTAGGTAAAACACAACTTTTACCTGTCAATGCTAACAACAAAACAAATTGCAACGCATGCTCAAATCAGGGATGCGGTGTAAACGTTCCGATGCACTGTTGACTTGAGCCTCACACTCTGTGTATGATTTGACTAGAGATGCCACTAAGGAATCCACCTGTGAATAGAATAAAATTCAATGAATAAATAGAAGTCAATAGAACAGGATAAAATAGAATTTGCCTTGTTTCTCTTCCACAGAGAACTAAGAAGTTTTTATACCCCAGTGGTCTGTAGGGTGTATCATGCCCGTGATTAATTCACCGGGTATGATGTTAATATTCAAAGTTGACTTTGAGTTCTTGGACCTGGATATGGAACTTACCCGTTTCATATCATCAAATATGAGAGCCTGATCCTTTGCCACGGTGGTAGCACAGGAGGTTAGGTACTCCTGATAATGCACACAGAGACGGTAAAGTGCAGCCGAGTCAAGTCTCTCAAGAACCTCAGGGTCTCTGGCCTCAGGTAAGTTTACCGTCCCTCGCATGATGGGTAGAAACATTGGTATGTTCTGAAAAACACAATTATGTGAGGAATTAAAAAAAATGTGCTTTTGCCCTTCCTGTGCCAAGTAAAATTTCAAGCACCACTTCAAACTATAGCATGTAATAACAAATTGTTAAATTATATGCCATTTCCTGATATATCACTAAGCCAATGTTCAGCATTGTTTGTATCTGGATGGGACAATATGTCCTTCTGACAAACTTTGAGGTGCAGTGAGCTTTAAGGAGCTAATTGAAATCCCAAAGGCATAGAAGCCTGATATAACCCTGACTGATATGACAAGCTTCCTCCACACTTACTTTGAGTCTCTGTAGCTCAGGGTCAGAATCAGGACCTGCCTCGGGAGCAGCCTCCTTGACAACTACAATATTGTGACCTGTGCTGGATGTGATTTGAGATGCTTTCTTCAGAAGACTAGACTTCATTTGTGCCGACTTGGCTCGAGAGAGGTGCTTGGAAACCAGCTTGGGAGAATCTGTAGGAGAATGACAGTGTTAGAAGATTTGTGCATTTTGGAAACTTGTGCCAAACTTCTGCTCAGACCCTCTCTCATGACCTCTGGAGATTTCACTCCAATGGAAAATATGATGTAAATGGCTTTTGCTTTCTTAAATCTTAAAGAGATGAGTACTTAGCATTAGCAAGACAAGCAAAACTCTGATCAAGGTATACATAAATAAATGAAGCAATCTTCCCTTACCTGCTTTTCCTTAAAACTGTTCAAAATTTTAAATAACAAAAAATAAAATAAATATAGGTAGCTAAGTAATCTTAAAAATACCTACTCAATATGGAATTCAAGAAATAAGACCATGCTTAGAAAACTCAGTAAATAAAATACATAACTCATAAAATCACTAAAAGCATCTACAACACAAGTAGGTAAAACACAACTTTTACCTGGCAATGCTAACAACAAAACAAATTGCAGTCTACAGCATTCAAACAAAACGTTGAATCACAACTCATAACTCACCACCCCCTATTGGTTTATTAACTGTGTACGAAATATATGGCAGGTCCGAGTCACTGCATACACTCATCACAGGTGAGGCACTACCAGGTCTTTCAATATCTGAAGCCTCAGAATCTCGACGAGTACGTTCCGGGACTGATTTACCTCTTTTGAGTCGAGTAGATTTCTCGGATGACTTGTTCCCTGGCTGAGTACTTTGTTCAGACCCCATTTTCAAGGGAAAGTTTCTTCTTGGCGTCTAATTCTGAAAGGAAGACACAGTTTCAATTAAATTCAGTATGGTGCCTCTATCTCTCCCTGTAAGGGCAACAGTCACAAGGCAAACATGTTGGTATTATCTGGGTGCATTCAATGTGCTGACTTTCCAAGTAGGTACCTCAAGTACTAGACTACTAGAGAATAAAAGGGTTTCGAAACTTACCAACAGTAAATAATCTTGATATTTCATAATTTGATAAGTTGTAGGTAGGTACCTAGATTAGCACTTAAATTACATCTGAATAACGTAATTAATGCAGTTGAAAGAAAAGTTGAAAACTGAAAGGTCTGAAAGAAAGAAGGAAAAATGGTAAAATGGAAAAATCGTGAACGTGAAACGTGCTGCTGCTCCCGCTGAAATGGAAAATGGAACAATGGAAGATGGAAGTGGAAAGTGGAAGATGGAAGGCGGGTGAAGCTAGCCATGGATTCCAAACAGCGAATTGCAGTGGATGGCGCGATGGCGGCTCATGTCCAAAGTAAAATTGGCATATTTTGTTTCGATTGGACCGGAAATTTTTCAATAAACTTGAATTTTCGGTTTTGAATCAACGACTTTAGGTACATTTCTTCCTTTGCGAAATACCTTAATATCCACCTATGTATGTACATACGTACCCAACATGTGGAAACTGAAGACGATCTGTTTCTATCACATGTGTATTCACATTTCGGAGAGAGCAATGAGGATGACCCGTGCACGGGGAATACACTGGAACATGCCACTGTGTTTCCGCAGTTCAATATTTAGCAGGGAGCTTGGCAAGTTTCCTCCTAAAACCTGTATACGGGCCAATACGTACCAATTCGAGACGTGAACCCTAACATTGAAAATTCAGATAACCATGCTCAATGTTGCTTAACCTCAGTGATCTGTTGAGAACGGGTGCATTATATTAATGTTGTTAGTGTATTCCATTTTTTTTCTTTTTAGTCTACTACTTTTCTACTTGTAACTTTTTCAATTTACCTACAACAATGGGCTGCTGTAGGTTTTTCTCTCAATCTTGTACTTATTTACAATTTATTCTCATAGTTCCTATTTTTTTCCACCATACTTTACACATAGATATTTCATTTCCTCTTTTTTCCTATGTGGTAGGCTTTTAGTGCTTTATTTTGTACATAAAATAGATTATTAGAGTGTACACTCATGTATTAGGTACCTACTTTTATTTCGAAATTTGTAAATAATTAGTGTACAAAAGATAATTTATTATAAACGTGTTTCATGATAATTTTTATTGTAAAAAATCAATGTAACTACACAACAATATGACAGTATTATACTCAGACACGCTTTTACATAGAGAAAGTGACTTAGTTTTTTCTTGATCTAGAAATGCCTGAATGTTAATCTGAAAATTGAGAGCTACCACCTTCACTTCAAGTTTCAAGTTAATTCAAAGGGGCACGGTTGGTCCAGTGATAACACACTTGCTTGCAATGATTCTAGATTCGATGCCATCCATCTAGAAAAAATTGCAGTCGTATTTCGATTGCTACACTTCACCATTTCTGGTGTTCTTTCGCCCACCATGTCAACCCTCTAACAATATTTCTAAGACAGTGAACCAACCTCAGACTCCTCAGAGGTACAATGGTCAGAGAGTATGCCATAGGTCATAGCTAGAGTTTTGACTTTTCAGCACCAACCATTGTTATAAAAATGGACTTTTCAACAAATGAAGATTACCTGAACTAACCTACTTTAACACAATTCAACCTGTTCGCGTCACCTATGTTGAGCTACGCCGAGCAAGGCCAATAAATGGATGGGTGACTTAAACATTATATTGGGAATAAAGGGAGAACGGGGTCTAGTCTTGATTTTAAATCATTAGGTACATGAAAGTAAAATCAAAAAATCTGTTTTCTCAAGGGACTTTCTAAAAAGCGTGTGCTAGAATGAGGAAGTAAAATGAGAAGTTTCGCTAGAACTGCAACAGAGCGCGCCACTAGTATTCAAAACAAACTTCAGTTTTGTCCTCATCCTCGCCCGAGGAAGGTGAGAATTGTGCTAGAATGAGGAAGTAAAATGAGAAGTTTCGCTAGAACTGCAACAGAGCGCGCCACTAGTATTCAAAACAAACTTCAGTTTTGTTCTCATCCTCGCCCGAGGAAGGTGAGAATTATTTTGATGGTGGTAAAGGTAGAATGGATTCAAACTGATTTTTGCCTCCGAAGAGAAAAAGTAAAGAAGTGTCGTCTCTTCTATGAGCCAAGTTGAATCAGAACAGTTTATACAATGGCGTGTTTCGGTTCGGTCGGTAGACTGTGTGTCGTTAGGAGTGTAGAAAAACTCTCGTGCAATACTCAATTGAAAAGAAAGTCTTCTTCTACCTTTGTACGGATAAAACCTTGTTTACCTCAAACTCAAAGGACCCTAACTTCCTTCACCCAGAATTGTCAGGTTAGTTATTTCTTTACCTTTGGTTATTGGTTATAGTCCCATTGATTTTTTGTTTCACACAATATTTTTTTTAGCCATCCAAAAAGCAAGAGTAGAAAACTTTCTAAAATGAACTTTTTCTTGAAAGTCTTCTTCTACCTTTGTACGGATAAAACCTTGTTTACCTCAAACTCAAAGGACCCTAACTTCCTTCACCCAGAATTGTCAGGTAAGTTATTTCTTTACCTTTCCTTATTGGTTATATTCCCATTGATTTTTTGTTTCACACAATATTTTTTTTAGCCATCCAAAAAGCAAGAGTAGACAACTTTCTAAAATGAACTTTTTCTGTGCTACACATTTCACCACTTTCAAATTCCAAATGTCTTGTATTGGTGATTCTACCTGACCTTTATCAAATCTGAGTAATGATAAGAGCTCATGATGATGTTCTTATCACATCCTTTGGTCTAAAATAGTGTCTGCTGGCTT
Organism: Diaphorina citri; assembly: GCF_000475195.1. Classification (NCBI taxonomy): domain Eukaryota; kingdom Metazoa; phylum Arthropoda; class Insecta; order Hemiptera; family Psyllidae; genus Diaphorina; species Diaphorina citri. The sequence goes on along the minus strand of NW_007378289.1, from coordinate 62,071 downwards.
TAAATGTTTGGGGTTTCACTTCCCTACCTACTTTAATCTAATTTATTCA
>NW_007378289.1:59846-62012 GCF_000475195.1 Diaphorina citri | reverse complement strand
TGTAAAAAGTTGGGAAAAATCCAAATCTGAGGTCAAAACTCCGAAAAAATAACTGCAAAAGGTCGAAAATTCAATTCTCTTTTGAGTCGAGTAGATTTCTCGGATGACTTGTTCCCTGGCTGAGTACTTTGTTCAGACCCCATTTTCAAGGGAAAGTTTCTTCTTGGCGTCTAATTCTGAAAGGAAGACACAGTTTCAATTAAATTCAGTATGGTGCCTCTATCTCTTTTCAAGGGAAAGTTTCTTCTTGGCGTCTAATTCTGAAAGGAAGACACAGTTTCAATTAAATTCAGTATGGTGCCTCTATCTCTCCCTTAGGTAGTTTTAGGTAGGTACATATTATTTACACTCTGTATCGTCGTAAGGGCCAGCCGTTAGCGCGTTGTACTAGCACTCTGCACTGTCGTATCGTACCTCTACTTTTTTTCATCAACAAGTTCAAAATTTCTAACAACAGTCCCTCGCCTTTTTCATCGTTGATCAACAGCCCCTTTTCTTCTTTGGATTTTCCTCTTTGTACATTTTTCACGCAGAATCCACTCCTTTTTTACCTCCAAGAACCCCGTTTTAAGGAACAGGCCCCACTCTTCGGCTAACTTCGTCTAAATTCGTATTTTCCTACAGCGCAATTTTTGCCCGGCTTCCTTTTGTCTTTGATCGCCATTCGCGATTATCGATTAAAAATTTAGATCTGCTGCTGCTGCTTTTTCTAAGATTTTTTTCCTTTTTTAATAATTAAAGTTCTTTTTAGCCATGGCAGGCTAAAACATTAGCCAGCCCTGTGTGGGCTGTAGTTGGAGTGATGCGGTGAATGTGAGCAATAAGTAATGATGGAGAAATACTTCTTGGAATAGGCCCCCGATATCCGCTACCTTCACGTTTTAGAAAGTCCCCATTATAATGGCTATCTTCACATTTGTGATAAGAATTTTTGGGAAAACTTGAAATTTTGAGAAAGTCTGGATTCTGGAAAATTTGATAAGCTGATAAGAAGATTGCACAGCTTCAGCGTGTTTTCTCATGATTTTCCTCAGTTCTGTTATCTCAAGAAACAAAAACTCCACAAACAGAACTCATTGTAAGGTAAGAATAGTATTCTTTCAATACTCACATTGAGATACGACCTGAAGGTGGCTTGTATGGTGTCTGAAAGGTGATACCAAATTCTATGAAAAGTATTTTACTGTCTCTACTATTCCTTTATACCACTGAATGTTTCTTTAATCAACTGCTATGTTCATACCTTTCCGAATAGTATTCTTTCAATACTCACATTGAGATACGACCTGAAGGTGGCTTGTATGGTGTCTGAAAGGTGATACCAAATTCTATGAAAATTATTTTACCGTCTCTACTATTCCTTTGTACCACTGAATGTTTCTTTTATCAACTGCTATGTTCATACCTTTCTTTATCCTGAATTGAGCTTCCAGAGGGCTTAAAAAATATGACAAATTATCTGACAACCTCTGTAAGTAGTCCTAATATAATGTAATTTATTTTTCAGTAAAAACTAGACTGTAACAACCACAGCAAACATGGACAGTACCACGTCAAATTGTGCTCTCCAAATAGCCTTGCAAACTATGAAAGACAGATGCCAACTATTGCAACTCAGACTGTCAAACTTAGAAGAAGAAAATTTGAAACTGAGGATTGACAAGAAGAAAAGTGAGACAAATGAAAAAGAACCCAAGGAAAGTTTAGTCAGTAAACTGAATGAAGAAATAGAAATGTTAAGTCAACAGAAGACCCAGCTTACACATCACATATTCATGGTTGCGACAGAAAATAAACAGCTGTGGACTAAGTTGTCCATGTTGACGGAAGAAACAAATGTGCCAGAGCAAAGTATAAACTTGGTGAAAGATAGTAAGTATTTTACTACTTTTACAAAAGGAAAATTATCAATTTGTGAAGGACTTATTTCAAGCAATTGTTATTTATGAAAGTAAATTTAAATCTTTTGGAATAGGTACTTTGCTGATTATCACCCCACACAGAAAACACAACACAAACTTTATTTCATTTCATTTAACTGTTTTTAAAGCAGAGTTTAAGTACATTATGTTCACCTGACAAACTGACATGAGACCCAAAACATGTCCATAGTTTTTTTTATCCTTGGATTAAAACATTTTATTGGACAATATTTTTCATAGATAT
>NW_007378289.1:3768-59577 GCF_000475195.1 Diaphorina citri | reverse complement strand
TATGGATTCAAGTTCCAGCCTTGCAGCGGCGGATCTTTATCATCCTGACTTAGATATGGTTTTGTTTTTATAATGGCTCACTTTCTCCGGTACCTGTCTTTTTTCCTCTTCAATTTTTGGGGACATTTAAAGATCTCAGCAGTTATAGTTCCCTCCTATGAAACCTTTTTTAAAGAAAGACACGTTTTTTCCCATCAAGGCACTTTAGCCTCTTCTTTTAATTTAAGACACTTTAACACTAGGAACAAAAGGTTGTTCACAAAAAAAAAAAAAAAAAAAAAAGACTACCATCAAACTAAAATTAATCTATTTTCCTCCAGGTAAAAGACACTGCTAGTATGAAGAGACTTTTGAGTTTAACCTCAGCATGATGAGCAACAACGGAGATGATAGGCCAACAATTTGAAATCATGGAACTTGGTGAAGAACTGAATCAGAACACCAATTCTCAATTGAGAACCATTCTGAGTCAGTTCCGTAATCAGCAACAACTTATGAGAACCACGGTTCACATTTGGATACAGGCCAAAAAAGGTATAGATTTTTTTCTGAGAGATTTGATAGAAAAGGAACAGTAAACAATTTAGGTTTGAATTAGAAAAAACAAACCCTATCAATTCAGAATAAACTCCGCCCTGTGCGGGAATCGAACCCGCGACTTAGAGCTTACAAGGCAGACACACTACCCTCCAAGCTAACTTGCTCAAGTTGAGTATTTAGTCTGGAACTGTTTAATATGCTATTGTTACTGGATAAAATCTACCCTTTTTTTCCAAGGAGGTTTGATAGAGGGAACTATAACTTCTAAGGTCCTATCGTCCCGAAAGTGAAGAGAGGAGGACAGGAAAAAGCCAACAGGAACAAACACCATCCGTTCAGGATAAAATCCGCCACGGGCGGGAATTGACCCGATGACCCCGTGATTTAGCGCTTACAAGGCAGATGCGCTACCTTCCAAGCTAACCAGGCTGGCTCTCTCCCATTTTTCTTATCTGAATTCTGTTTAAGTTTTAACTCTGGAATTCTTTAACACCGTAAAATTTTTCTTTACAGACAAAGAAAACAACCCTCCACTCTGTCCAAACTGCGTAAATCTGAAGAAACAACTACGAGACAAAACCTACAAGGTATCCAAACTATCCAACGGCAGCTACACTCACCTACAGGACCTCGACATCTTGGACGACACCAGTCTAGAAGGACAGATCTGTCCGATGTGCAAACATGTGGAAACTGAAGACGATCTGTTTCTATCACATGTGTATTCACATTTTGGAGAGAGCAATGAGGATGACCCGTGCACAGGGAATACGCTGGAACATGCCACTGTGTTTCCGCAGTTCAATATTTAGCAGGGAGCTTAGCAAGTTTCCTCCTAAAACCTGTATACGGGCCAATACGTACCAATTCGAGACATGAACCCTAACATTGAAAATTCAGATAACCATGCTCAATGTTGCTTAACTTCAGTAATCTATTGGAAACGGGTGCATTAATGTTGTTAGTGTATTCCATTTTTTTTCTTTTTAGTCTACTACTTTTCTACTTGTAACTTTTTCAATTTACCTACAACATTATTCTTTTCGCAAATGGGCTGCTGTAGGTTTTTCTCTCAATCTTGTACTTATTTACAATTTATTCTCATAGTTCCTATTTTTTTCCACCATACTTTACACATAGATATTTCATTTCCTCTTTTTTCCTATGTGGTAGGCTTTTAGTGCTTTATTTTGTACATAAAATAGATTATTAGAGTGTACACTCATGTATTAGGTACCTACTTTTATTTCGAAATTTGTAAATAATTAGTGTACAAAAGATAATTTATTATAAACGTGTTTCATGATAATTTTTATTGTAAAAAATCAATGTAACTACACAACAATATGACAGTATTATACTCAGACACGCTTTTACACAGAGAAAGTGACTTTCTTTTTTCTTGATCTAGAAATGCCTGAATGTTAATCTGAAAATTGAGAGCTACCACCTTCACTTCAAGTTAATTCAAAGGGGCATGGTTGGTCCAGTGATAACACACTTGCTTGCAATGATTCTACATTTGATGCCATCTGTCTAGAAAAAAATGCAGTCGTATTTCGATTGCTACACTTCACCATTTCTGGTGTTCTTTCGCCCACCATGTCAACCCTCTAACAATATTTCTAAAACAGTGAACCAACCTCAGAGGTACAATGGTCAGAGAGTATGCCATAGGTCATAGCTAGAGTTTTGACTTTTCAGCACCAACCATTATTATAAAAATGGACTTTTCAACAAATAAAGATTACCTGTTGTTGTTGTAGTAGCCAAAGTCCCATCAGGTTCTTCCATCCCCATCTGTTACTGGTAGGCCCAGGTGTTCAGCCACTTCAATTGGTTTCAGCCACATATCTATTGGTGTCATTTGTGTTGGTTTAGAGGGGGGGGGTGTTCAACACCTTACATCTCTTCAATTGCCCCTCTATGAAGATTACCTGAACTAACCTACTTTAACACAATTCAACCTGTTGAACACATGAATAATTTCGACTCTAGCCCAATTCAGTAGGTTTGACATCGGTAGAGTCTGAGGGTTTCTGTGTGGTCTTCTGCAGCAGATTCTTGCTGAACCATGGGGGACGTTCTCCTTCTACTTCAATAACTCGGTGAGTCTGAAATGAGAAATCATGGAGTGAAAACAAAAGGTAAGGAAGAACTAGAAACAATATTGAGGAAATAATGTTAAGTCCTATTTTACTTAGGTTATTTATGAAAATGGATACTTATGATGTCGGAACGAGGTACATACAAAGGATGTGAAAATTAAATAAATTCAATAATAATGTTAAGAATAATAAAAAGAACAACAACAGCCAAAAGTCTACAAACAAAAGGTAAGGAAGAACTAAAAACAATATTGAGGAAATAATGTTAAGTCCTATTTTACTTAGGTTATTTATGAAAATGGATACTTACGATTTCGGTACAAGGTACAAAGGATGTCAAAATGAAATAAATTCAATAATAATGTTAAGAATAATAAAAAGAACAACAACAGCCAAAAGTCTACAGTAATGAGAACAAGAAATGATGGAATGTTCTTACTGCCTTGCTTGTTTAAAAAGGTATTTAATTTTTGGAATTAATTTGTCAATAAAGAAATGAATATTGCATTGAAGAAAATAAGATGCATCCAATAATTTATTGTCTGTGATAATGAGACTTGTGTCATTATTTCAGGTGTCCTTTCAATTTTATCTACCTTTAAATTAATTTTCCTCGCTAAAATAAACAGTTTTCTCCCCTTGCTGCCCAAAATCTGGTTCAACTTACTTCAGAGAATTCTTCGGAAGCATGTTCCTTCTCTCCTTTGTACAACACCACTACCTCCTTATCAACAGGATTTAAGCCAAGCGCCTCGACAATTTTGTCCTGGAGTCTTGTTGTTTCTTCTTTGATTTTGGCGTAACAATTTCCTGTGAACAAGAATAAAATTGTATTGTAAATGCAGTTTCTTTGTATTACTATGTCACAACTTTGGTACCTCACTGCAGCATTGTAGGTAATTTAAATCCTTTGGAATAGGTACTTTGCTGATTATCACCCCACACAGAAAACACAACACAAACTTTATTTCATTTCATTTAACTGTTTTTAAAGCAGAGTTTAAGTACATTATGTTCACCTGACAAACTGACATGAGACCCAAAACATGTCCATAGTTTTTTTTTATCCTTGGATTAAAACATTTTATTGGACAATATTTTTCATAGATATCTTGTCTTTTTTATTTTATTTCAGATCATAAATCTGACCATCTCAAGGAAGTTGATATTAACCTTACAAAAAGTTCAGAGCTCTTAGATGTTTCAAAATCAGAAGTAAGTGACCCCAGTAGCTACCTAAAGCACCTAACCTTGTGTCTTGCACTATAGTAGGAATAAAGCTTTACCAGCCAGCCTAGTTAGCCGGGAGGGTTGCTTGTCTGCCTTGTAAGTGCTAGGTTATGGATTCAATCCAGCCGGGGCGGATTTTATCCTGACTAGATATGGTTTGTTTTTATAATGGCTCACTTTCTCCTATCCTGTCTTTTTTCCTCTTCAATTTTGGGACATTAAGATCTCAGCAGTTATAGTTCCCTCTATGAAACCTTTTTTAAAGAAAGACCGTTTTTCCCATCAAGGCACTTTAGCCTCTCTTATCACATCCTTTGGTCTAAAATAGTGTCTGCTGGCTTTAAATGTTTGGGGTTTCACTTCCCTACCTACTTAAATCTAATTTTAAAATCCAATGTTTACCTACCATGCTGGCACCGGTTGCTATGTGCATTTATATGTCATAGCTACTCATCTTCCTCACAAGGCTGAGTGGGCCCCGCAACAGCCAGTGACGGAATCAATCATTTGGATGATACAAATTTCTTGACCCTGCTGGGAATCAAACCTGGGTCTCCCACATGCAAGGCAAGTGCAGTGACCACTACGCCATGGGAGCTGACTATAAAATTGTATTGAAAGCTATCAATAGAGTACCTAGTCTCAAAGAGTGTAGATAGAACTTAGGGCTGAGATATATAAAAAAAAAAAAATCAAGGGCAGGAATTATTGTGCCTTCTATCATCCATCTGATGAGACATTCTACAACACAGATCATGTGAGTCAAATGTAGCAGTTCTTCTATTGCTACAAAATAAAAATGGTGGTGAAATACTTATCTTTTTCCAAGTTTGTTGTTAAACCATATGGGTACATAACTTTCAAAAGACTAGGAAAGGAACATTTTACTCGTGAGATTGATAATGAATAATATTTACCACATAGTGTTTTACTATGATGTGTATAACCACATGTGTTGCAAACTGTCAAGTCTGTTCTCGGCATGAGCATCTTCCATACTTGGTCTTTGGATCCGTACTTCCTATTCATTCGTCTCTCCAATGATCTTCTTTTCTTCGGTACAGCCCACAGTATTGAAGTATCAAAGAGTTCCTTCAGTGATAGTTTGGTTACTGGCTTTGGTGTAAGCACAGAGCTGATTTGAGTCACTGCCACATTGAAATCTGAAATAAAAAAGAGAGAACTGTTACTGAACATTGCATTGGGTACTTGGTCAGAACTCACGTCAATCATTTTACTCGTGAGATTGATAATGAATAATATTTACCACATAGTGTTTTACTATGATGTGTATAACCACATGTGTTGCAAACTGTCAGGTCTGTTCTCGGCATGAGCATCTTCCACTTTCTTCGGTACAGCCCACAGTATTGAAGTATCAAAGAGTTCCTTCAGTGATAGTTTGGTTACTGGCTTTGGTGTAAGCACAGAGCTGTTTTGAGTCACTGCCACATTGAAATCTGAAATTAAAAAGAGAGAACTGTTACTGAACATTGCATTGGGTACTTGTACAGAACTCACATCAATAAAAAAAATTGCTACTAAAAGGAGCTGTCACAAATGAGCAGTGACCAGTGTCATTATAGGGTTAGGTTAAACACAAAAGAAGCTTTCTTTTTCAATGTTGTGGCTTCTAAATAATTACAGCCTTTCCAAAGTGTCTGGTTTGTTTATCAGTGGAGTAGAACCTCAATTTATATCAATTAATTGGGACTGAGGGTAGATTATAGATTCGAGGTTCTGTATAAAAGTTGATATAATCAAAATTCCGTATAAAACAATGAAAATAGGGCCAAATTTAGTGGTACAAAAGAACAAAATAGGGAAGAAATACCCTTTTATTTTTAAATTGAAAAAAAAAAAAAAATAAGAAATAAACAAAAAACCCATCTTTGATATTGTTTTGTCATTCGTCTCATTGTTTGAACACTTTTGATCTGTTCCTCTGATAGACTAGGATTTCCTTGAACTATGGGGTAATTATGCAGAAGCCACGTCCATGGAAAAGAAAGCTCCTTTTTGTATTTAACCTAACCCTATAATAACACTAATCACTACTCTAATTGTGAAAACTCCTTTTTGCGTTTAACCTAACCCTATATAATAACACTGGTCACTGCTTGTTTGTGCCATCAGTTCCTTTGATAGCAAACTTCCACGGACGTGACTTCTGCACAAGTACCAGATATGGAGAAAAACACTGATTTTTGGAGTTCATATAAGTGAAAACTCCTTTTTGCGTTTAACCTAACCCTATAATAACACTGGTCACTGCTTGTTTGTGCCAGTTCCTTTGATAGCAAACTTCCATGGACGTGACTTCTGCACAAGTACCAGATATGGAGAAAAACACTGATTTTTGGAGTTGATATATTGGAGGTTGATATAATTGAGGTTCTACTGTACTCTGATTTTATTTACCTACCCTGTTAACTCACCTATTGGTGGAGGTGGCTGAAATCCAAGAGTGCATGCTAGGGTATGTTCCAGACTCAAGACACCATACTTCAATTTAGACAGCACAAGTTGAGCCTTTGTTAACATTTTGGATGGACTCGGTGATTCTCAACAGGAAAGATGTGAGGACAGGTAATTTTTACTGAGACATGGGAAAACAGTAAGCTTACTGGTGTTAGATAAGGGGGTAAAAAACTACGGAAACTGATTTATTAATAGGTATTAATTTATGTTATTTCTTGGGTTCTTTTTCTTATCACTCTAATCCTATCCTATCTTTATATTCTAAGCTCTCTCTTATCCTAAGAGGACGAAACAGGTCCATCAGCGTATCAGACGGACATGTACTTAGATACTCTTACATTTTACATACCAGCAGATAACACAAACTTTCTTTTTTGTTTAGTTTGAGATAATGGTCAAGTACGATATCATACATATTTCTAGACATGGTCTTCACTTGACTGGAGTGGAGACCATGTCTAGAAATATGTACAAACTTTCTTACCAACATTCTAATTAATTTAGTGTTCTTTGGAGCATTATGACAATAAAAATATAATGAGTAAGGATAACTGAAAATTTTCATGCCATGTAGTTGTATATACATACGTGCACAGACAAATGTAAAATTTTATACACATACCTACCTAGGTTAGGAACATAGATTCAGTTCCTACTTTAAAGTCATACAAGACTCCTTTGTTGGAGTTTAGGTCGGATTCTATAGGCTAGATTGAGATTACTTAATAGGGTGACTGTTTTCTGCATGAATGCATTTGCCTTGAAGTTAGTATAGTTTACAACTCTACAATAGACACAGATGGGGGCAGGGGATATACAGCTGTAGAATGGATTACGGAAATCATTCGAGACTTAACAATAATACTTCTCCTTCGTCATAAATAATTAGGAGATTAGTACCTACTCATAATACTCACTGGTATCTGGAATAGAGTTTGGATCTGCTACCATTCTAATGATGAGTACCTATACTTACCTGTGGGTAGGTAGGTAGTAGGTATGTAGTATGTACGTTTTGTTGTAGGTAATGTGTAAGTGGGTAGGTTCATCAGAACAGAGTGAGTACCCACTACATAAGTTTTAACGCGGAGATTTTGCATTTAGTTTGTCTGATTTTGCATTTAGTTTATGACGGAGTTAGTTATTTGTTTGTTCTACAACAACTTTCATTGTTTGTCCGATTTTTATGAAATTTGGGAAACATGTTCATTCAGTTCAACATATAAAGGAAAGTTTCTCGTTATACCTTGGACTCGATCAGAAAATCAGGCCTTCAGTGGTCGGTGGTCCTGTAGGATCTTCCTGTCTAAGTTCTGCAGTTGAATGAAAAATCAAAGTGAACAACTAAAGTGAAATTTTCGAAGGAAGGCCCCTCTGCGAAGATAAAAACAATCTCAAGAAGATTGTACGGATGATTTTGATTGATATCATGTGTTTTCATTTTCATAATTTTATTTGTTGTTACAAATAAAACTGTTTCTTCTTTGAATGATCAGTTTTACAAATAAAACTGATCATTCAAAATTTCTGCCTTAGAATTCGAGAGTTTTCGAAATGTCATAACCGCAAATTAGCAAAATGTTAATGGGGCTCAACCACTTTTTTTTTTCTTCGCTGATAAAGGAAGTTCGAAACACGCTGATTTCAATAGAAATGCTTAAAATTTCATTTGAGGCTTCCTAAGATGAGAAATCTTCGTTTGAAATTTTCGAATTTTGAAACGCACAAAATTTTCGCGGGCAGCCATTTTTTTGTGATGACGTCAGTTCATGTGTCAGTTCGTGATGACGTCAGTTCATGTGTAAACCATGGCTGTTTCAACGTTATTTTTTTGTGACCTTTTAGCGACATTTTAGGGGATTTAGGTACCGTTTTGGATGTTTTTGAGTGCGCCAATGCACTTTTTGGGTACTTTTACATCGGAATAGGACTCTATCTCGAAAAAATTGTCGAATTTTGAAACGCACAAAATTTTCGCGGGCAGCCATTTTTTCGTGATGACGTCAGTTCATGCGAGGTCGTAAACCATGGCTGTTTCAACGTTATTTTTTTGCGACCTTTTAGCGACATTTTAGGGGATTTAGGGACCGTTTTGGATGTTTTTGAGTGCGCCAATGCACTTTTTGGGTACTTTTACATCGGAATAGGACTCTATCTCGAAAAAAATTGTCATTTGGTTGAGCCCCATTTCGCCTTTTTCTTTTTTCTCTTTCACTGCATCTTTTGATTTTGATTGGGTTTGTGCCATGAGACGCGACGTTTATCCGGTTTATCTTTTGCCATATATTTGAACAAATTAAATACAATTTTAAAACATTATACTATTATAGTAATATAAGATTACAAGCCAAACACCTCGTCAAATCTCTGTCTCCAGCTGGGAAGGTCCCCTCCACACTTGCCCCATTCCCGCGCTGGACGGCCAAACCAATCCTTTGGTAGAGGAAGGATTTCGCCTTCACGTCACCTGTCTTTTCGCAGAGCCGGTTCCCAATCTCATCAATGAAAATTTTCATCTCGTTGCAGAACGGGCCTTTTTAAGTCGAGTAGATTTCTCGGATGACTTGTTCCCTGGCTGAGTACTTTGTTCAGACCCCATTTTCAAGGGAAAGTTTCTTCTTGGTGTCTAATTCTGAAAGGAAGACAGTTTCAATTAAATTCAGTATGGTGCCTCTATCTTTCCCTGTAAGGGCAACAGTCACAAGGCAAACATGTTGGTATTATCCTGCAAACAGCAATCAGATTCTATTAGATAATCAAATTGAATCATCTGGGTGCATTCAATGTGCTGACTTTCCAAGTAGGTACCTACCTCAATACTAGACTACAGTCCACTGATTAATATAAATAGAGTTGTTTGGTATAAAAAATTCTCCCCACACTTGATCCCTATTATTATTCCCCTCTCATCATCTCATTTTCATATTACCCTGTAAGGGCAACAGTCACAAGGCAAACATGTTGGTATTATCTGGGTGCATTCAATGTGCTGACTTTCCAAGTAGGTACCTCAAGTACTAGACTACTAGAGAATAAAAGGGTTTCGAAACTTACCAACAGTAAATAATCTTGATATTTCATAATTTGATAAGTTGTAGGTAGGTACCTAGATTAGCACTTAAATTACATCTGAATAACGTAATTAATGCAGTTGAAAGAAAAGGAAAAGTTGAAAACTGAAAGGCCTGAAAGAAAGAAGTGAAAGAACTGTAAAATCGTGAACGTGCTCGTGCTCGTAAATGCTGAAATTCCAGCGAGCTAAGAGCACGACAGATGACATCGTTCAGCTCTGAGTGGCGGGAGAAGCGGCCGGCGCTCTTTTCACAGCTGAGGCCATCATGGATGCCGTCAAAGTTCACTGTGCGACCTGCGACAGCACTGACAGGTGAAAGAAAGGTGTGGTGATGGTGCAGCCGAGACGAAGGGCGACACTGGTGTGGAATGATGCAATGATGAGCTGTCGAGCAAGGTTCCGAGCAAGGTTCTTTTGCCATTAAAGATATCATGGGACTGGTGTGGAATGATGCAATGATGAGCTGTCGAGCAAGGTTCCGAGCAAGGTTCTTTTGCCATTAAAGATATCATGGGTTTTTTTTTCTCTAGGGACTTTCTAAAAAGCGTGTGCTAGAATGAGGAAGTAAAATGAGAAGTTTCGCTAGAACTGCAACAGAGCGCGCCACTAGTATTCAAAACAAACTTCAGTTTTGTTCTCATCCTCGCCCGAGGAAGGTGAGAATTATTTTGATGGTGGTAAAGGTAGAATGGATTCAAACTGATTTTTGCCTCCGAAGAGAAAAAGTAAAGAAGTGTCGTCTCTTCTATGAGCCAAGTTGAATCAGAACAGTTTATACAATGGCGTGTTTCGGTTCGGTCGGTAGACTGTGTGTCGTTAGGAGTGTAGAAAAACTCTCGTGCAATACTCAATTGAAAAGAAAGTCTTCTTCTACCTTTGTACGGATAAAACCTTGTTTACCTCAAACTCAAAGGACCCTAACTTCCTTCACCCAGAATTGTCAGGTAAGTTATTTCTTTACCTTTCCTTATTGGTTATATTCCCATTGATTTTTTGTTTCACACAATATTTTTTTTAGCCATCCAAAAAGCAAGAGTAGACAACTTTCTAAAATGAACTTTTTCTGTGCTACACATTTCACCACTTTCAAATTCCAAATGTCTTGTATTGGTGATTCTACCTGACCTTTATCAAATCTGAGTAATGATAAGAGCTCATGATGATGTTCTTATCACATCCTTTGGTCTAAAATAGTGTCTGCTGGCTTTAAATGTTTGGGGTTTCACTTCCCTACCTACTTAAATCTAATTTATTAGTCAATAGAACTTTGTCGAACTATAAGTAATAGTTGACTTCTCGTGCTCGTTTTTGACGAGTGTACTTTTACTGTCACCCCCCTAGAAAAGGATTACCAGAGGTTAGTCTTTCTAAGTATCGACATAAAAGCAAACTAGTTCTATGAAAAGTAATTTTTTAGAGCGGGTAAGTTTTCGAATTAAAATAGAATATGGTATCAAATAGTCGTTCCCTTTACATGCCAAAAGTGTTCCTTTTATAATAAGGGATTTTTTTCTGTAAAGTTTGACTTTAATTCGGTTTTGGGTTTCTGTAAGATACTTTCGTCCCGTACGTCAGGTTTCGTTCGTTTGGTCTTAATCTAAACACTTTCAGTAAAAGATTTTTTAAATCACCTGCCACCTTCTTTTTCTTTATTCTCTTTCTTTTCATTCATTGCTCCTCTAGAGGAAATTTCCCTTTTCTTTTTTCCATGCATGTTTTGGAAGAAGAATCCTGTACAAGTGATCAAGATTGATTAATCAGAAGTGTTTTATTTTTGCATTTATTTCATGCAATGCAAGATAGAAAATTCGCATGCCGATGCCGTGAGCGGGCGGGATTTTGTTTACAAAATTTGACCCATTTGATAAGAAATTCCCAGGGAGGTAACGCGATACTGGAGAGACATAGATTTTCGTTGTGCAATTTATAAAAGTGAGGCGATTTTTCTTTTCCTGAGAGAAGATTATCAAATTTTGTGAAGAAGAAAAGATTTTTTTGAAATAAAAAAAACTTTTCAAATCCGGAATATTATTTGAAGAGTATTTAATAGGTTTCGTATTTATTTAAGGTTGTGTTTTTGAATTAAAGGTTTGATCTGAAAAACGAGCACGATTTTTTTTTTTTTTTTTTTTTTTTTTAATAGGTTTGACAGAGGAAAACTGTAACTGCTATGGTCTTATCGTCCCGAAATCGAAGAGAGAAGGAAGACAGGATAGGAGAAAGCCAGCCGTTTCGAGAACGAACATTATCCCATCAGGATAAAATCCGCCCCGGGCGGGAATCCAACCCGCGGCCTAGCGCTTACAAGGCAGACGCACTACCAACTAAGCTAACTAGGCTGGCTCGAGCACGATTTGACTTCAATACACAACTTTTGGATGTTCTTAGAAAGTTACTACGAAGGACCTCCAAAAAAAAAAAAAAATATGTTTCAAGTGAAATCGTTCTTCAGGTTGGCTTGCAAATCTGAGGAGGAAACTTGGTTCATAAAAAATTCTAGGCTTAACTTTTGCAAATCTGAGGAAGAAACTTGGTTCATAAAAAATTCTAGGCTTAACTTTGAAATTTACTGATTTTTTCACCATTACGAATTTGCTCGATAGTGTGTCGAAGTTTGGGCTTGTAGGGTACCTACATACTAGAGAAAGTGATTTCTGTAGCATTCTTACGTGTTGAAATCTAGAAATGTAGGGACCGATCGGCCTCTTAAACTACTGGAGAAATATTTTGAGCTTCAAATTTCATTCATTCAAAAATACTTTGAGCTTCATTTTCAAATGTTTGAATGTCCTCCACTGTGTTCTTACCCTCTCGGATCTTACTGATACGGTATACGGCTCTTGTAAATAAAATTTCATTGGGGGCAACCTAAGTAGTACATAAGTACAGTACCTACTTAGTAGTAAGGTACCTACTCATGTACTCATAGTATGTTCCCTACTTAATGTATTTTTCTTTGTTTTACCAACTTCATTTATTCAAGCACGTAAGGTCCATAATAGAAAATTGAAAAACAACTCTTTGGTATGGAAAAATCGCTATCTTGCTAATCAGAAACCGAATTTCCTTTCCAACTTGGCAGCGAGCTTCAATGATTTAGTAGACGATAACCTGAACTACCAATAGACAGCTCCTTTGTCAATATGCAGCGCATACTGTCTTTATTCTGGGCGTAGACGCGTAGATATTACTCTTTGATTTCTTATTCTTGATTTATTCAATAATCACATCGGTAATAAATTATGAAAATTAACATGACAAAAGAATTCGAAACAAACAATTTAAACCATTAAAAATTATTTTATGTGTTGTGTGACAGGATTGGCAGGTTCTGATGGAATTTGCCAATTTTTTTGACTTTAAACTTTAAATTCTTCACTGTCGTAATACAGTCCTGCGGTTTTTTTTTAACGAAGAAATTAACTGATAGAAACCTCTATTCAAGTTTTAATTGGACCAATTTTACGCTTTTTCGCTTACCTATTCAAAAACTCTTTCTTGTAGGTATGTACTTAGTTTGCTCACCAATTTTTACGCTTTTTCGCTTACCTATTCAAAAACTCTTTCTTGTAGGTATGTACTTAGTTTGCTCTATCCTACTTAGGTAGGTAGGTACATTCCTATTTCTATCTCTTTCGCTTGTGAACATTTTTTTTTTACTTCTTTTTTTCCTATGTTCAATCTTCAGCCTTCGAATAAATCCGACTGATACCTACCTAAATACATAAAATTTAATGTTTGATGAAGAATATTAAATTTGAAATTTGTTCATAACTTCTACAAGTCTACACGAAGAAGAGAAAACGACTTTGATTTAAAACTCTGAAAAAAAAATAATTAAGAAACGGTCCGTGTTTTAAGGCGGGCCTTACTAGTTTGCTCTATCCTACTTAGGTAGGTACAGGTACATTCCTATTTCTATCTCTTTCGCGTGTGAACATTTTTTTTACTTCTTTTTTTCCTATGTTCAATCTTCAGCCTTCGAATAAATCCGACTGATACCTACCTAAATACATAAAATTTAATGTTTGATGAAGAATATTAAATTTGAAATTTGTTCATAACTTCTACAAGTCTACACGAAGAAGAGAAAACGACTTTGATTTAAAACTCTGAAAAAAATTAATTAAGAAACGGTCCGTGTTTTAAGGCGGGCCTTAGCAGAGCGTGATATTTAGCTATGTCCATGGTCAATTTATCTACCTACATGTCTACTGTGTGTAGAAGTAGGTATTGGTATAGAATAGACTATAGATAGGTTTAGATGAGGAGTTTAAAGTTTAAAAGTTTTAGACGAGGAGGATTCAGCTCTAAGGACATTGTGCATGGATTGATTAAGGAAAGAAAAAAAAAATATGTATAAAAATACCTACCTAACTGGTAGGTAATGCAGATAATTTATGATTTTTATTATTAAAATTTAAAATATGTAAAAGGTAAAATCATTTTTAGACATCTCAAGTACCTAGCTACCTATGAAATTAATATGAAATGCCTGTGTGTGCTTTTTTACTTCTTTATTTTAATAGTGTGGTTAAAAGAAACTTCATGGCTTAACTTAAACACTACTTCTTGTTTAATGCATTTCGGATTTTAATGATGGTTTTAAGTAATCGATGTGTTTTAATTTTTAATGTGTTTGTATTGTAATCTGACCGCACAGTGTCTTTAGGTAAAGTTTGTGGTCGATTGTTAATTGCTGAGAAAGGATATTTTAATGAGCAATTTTAATTTGTCTTCTTGTCGTGGGAATGGCAATATTTTTACTGGAGAACACTGAGGAACTGAGAACAAGTTGAATCACGTATTTTATTTATTCTAAAAAAAATATGTTTCAAGTGAAATCGTTCTTAAGGTTGGCTTGCAAATCTGAGGAGGAAACTTGGTTCATAAAAAATTCTAGGCTTAACTTTGAACTTTTACTGAAATATTTTTTCACCATTACGAATTTGCTCGATAGTGTGTCGAAATTTGGGGCGTGGGGTACCTACATACTAGAGAAAGTGATTTCTGTAGCATTCTTACGTGTTGAAATCTAGAAATGTAGGGACCGATCGGCCTCTTAAACTACTGGAGAAATATTTTGAGCTTCAAATTTCATTCATTCAAAAATACTTTGAGCTTCATTTTCAAATGTTTGAATGTCCTCCACTGTGTTCTTACCCTCTGGGATCTTACTGATACGGTATGCGGCTCTGGTAATTAAAATTTCATTGGGGGCAACCTAAGTAGTACATATGTAAGTACAGTACTTAGTAGTAAGGTACCCACTCGTAGTATGTTCCCTACTTAATGTATTTTTCTTTGTTTTACCAACTTCATTATTTTATTCAAGCACGTAAGGTCCATAATAGAAAATCGAAAAACGACTCTTTGGAATGGAAAAATCGTTATCTTGCTAATCAGAAACCGAATTTCCTTTCCAACTTGGCAGCGAGCTTCAATCTTCAATGATTTAGTAGACGATAACCTGAAGACCTGAACTAGAACTACCAATAGACAGCTCCTTTGTCAATAATAATTTAATAATATGCATCGCATACGCGTAGATATTACTCTTTGATTTCTTTTTCTTGATTTATTCAATAATCACATCGGTAATAAATTATGAAAATTAACATGACAAAAGAATTCGAAACAAATAATTTAAACCATTAAAAAGTATTTTATGTGTTGTGCTGTTGTGTGACAGGATTGGCAGGTTCTGATGGAATTTGCCATTTTTTTTTTTACTTTAAAATTTAAATTCTTCACTGTCGTAATACAGTCCTACGGTTTTTTTTTTTACGAAGGAATTAAGTGATAGGAACCTCTATCCAAGTTTTAATTGGACCAATTAAAATCCAATGTTTACCTACCATGCTGGCACCGGTTGCTATGTGCATTTATATGTCATAGCTACTCATCTTCCTCACAAGGCTGAGTTCTTCTATTGCTACAAAATAAAAATGGTGGTGAAATACTTATCTTTTTTATATATCGATATATTTCCCCCGATATATCGATATCGATATATTTAAGAGGCCGATATATCGATATATCGATTTATCGATATATTTGCAACTCATTTACATCCCTAATCCTTATCAGTCAGATTTTGCATATACTTTGTATTTGTACTCAGCACGATTGCATGATTTTTAGATTTTTTAGCGAAAAACTCTTGTAAATCAGGATCCTTGATCCTTGCTTGAGCAAAAGCAAAAAGTAGGGTTAGGAAAAGCAGCCAAAAAACTTGCTCGATTTTCACGTAGCCCTGATATTTTGGCGGCTGATGTCTTGTGCAGTTGTGCAAGGGTTTAATCCAAGGAGTCTCAAGTTCAGTTTGAGCCAGAAGTCCGTAGCTCAATTGAGCCAGAAGTCTCAAGGTCAGTTAAGCCAGAAATTTCAAGCTCAGTTTGAGCCAGAAATCTCTAGCTCAGTTTAATCCAAGGAGTCCCAAGTTCAGTTTGAGCCAGAATCTCCTAGATCAGTTTGAGCCAGAAGTCTCAAGCTCAGTTGAGCCAGAAATCCCAGAAGTGTCGGTAGGCTCGATAGTGATATTTCATGACCGAACACAAGAAGTGGAGCGTACAGAAACAAAACGTGAGCAAAATCAAGAGCATTGCGCCGTCATCTGTGTCGCTTTTCATTGCTCCCCCGACGGTTTCTGGGGAGCTTTGCGTCGAACTATCTTTGAGTCCCATTCTGAGAGAGTGACATTTGGAGGATGTTTGTATCCTGTGTTAATTTAGATTTCTGTCGGTGGTGGTAGCGGCTTTAGGGAAGCTGCAAATGCTGCATCATACTACATCCCTCCAGAAAGAGTGTTTGGTTTCTACGTTCCTCCAGAAATACACTTTATCTTCTGTTCCTAAGTCCTCTGAAACTTGATTTCTGTTGTGTGGAAGAGAAGGTTGCTTGGCCGTTCTACTTTTCAGGCAAATCAGATGACTTTTTGTGTGTGAATTATTGAAATATAACACGACATAATCTACTGTACAAATCTACGCGGGTTAGAATTTTGATAGCCAAGTAGGCAATGTGACACTGGCCTTGAAAACTTGAAGAGCCCCATGTCATGTCCTAATTCAATTATGAAATCAACTTTTTTCAAGAGGTTTGATAGAGGGAACTGTAACTGCTAAGGTCTTATCGTCCCGAAAGCGGAGAGAAGGATCCCATTGATTTTTTGTTTCACACAATATTTTTTTTAGCCATCCAAAAAGCAAGAGTAGACAACTTTCTAAAATGAACTTTTTCTGTGCTACACATTTCACCACTTTCAAATTCCAAATGTCTTGTATTGGTGATTCTACCTGACCTTTATCAAATCTGAGTAATGATAAGAGCTCATGATGATGTTCTTATCACATCCTTTGGTCTAAAATAGTGTCTGCTGGCTTTAAATGTTTGGGGTTTCACTTCCCTACCTACTTAAATCTAATTTATTCAATTTAACTTTTTTAGAAAATGAACTTTCACAAATCTAATTCCTGGTTGCTTGTTTGACTGCATGCTCTTCATAGAATGTCTTTGGTTTTGGCTTAATTTCAGTTTGAATGTCTTTTTTTAGGGAAAAATATTTTCTTGTGAAAACCTACATTTCCCTTTGCTGAAACTAGGTATAAGATAAAATTAACTTTTGAATGGGCAGATTAAAAGTAATCTTGGATCAACTCTGAATCTTTTGATTGGGGAAAATTAGGAAAATCCCCATTCATTTTCACTTGGCAGTTTTTGCTGTGCTCTTCAATTGATAATGAATATCAGCTGTTTCAAGATAACTGTACTCCTGTGTAGTGAAATATTTGAAATTCTTCACACCTCGGACTTCTTTTCACCTGCCATTTTTTTCTTTATTCTCTTTCTTTCATTCATTGCTCCTCTAGAGGAAATTTCCCTTTTCTTTTTTCCATGCATGTTTTGGAAGAAGAATCTGTACAAGTGATCAAGATTGATTAAATCAGAAGTGTTTTATTTTGCATTTATTTCATGCAATGCAAGATAGAAAATTCGCATGCCGATGCCGTGAGCGCGGGATTTTGTTTACAAAATTTGACCCATTTGATAAGAATTCCCAGGGAGGTAACGCGATACTGGAGAGACATAGATTTTCGTTGTGCAATTTATAAAAGTGAGGCGATTTTTCTTTTCCTGAGAGAAGATTATCAAATTTTGTGAAGAAGAAAAGATTTTTTGAAATAAAAAAACCTTAGCAGAGCGTGATATTTAGCTATGTCCATGGTCAATTTATCTACCTACATGTCTACTGTGTGTAGAAGTAGGTATTGGTATAGAATAGACTATAGATAGGTTTAGATGAGGAGTTTAAAGTTTAAAAGTTTTAGACGAGGAGGATTCAGCTCTAAGGACATTGTGCATGGATTGATTAAGGAAAGAAAAAAAAAATATGTATAAAAATACCTACCTAACTGGTAGGTAATGCAGATAAAAAAAAAAAAAAAAAAAAAAAAAATATGTATAAAAATACCTACCTAACTGGTAGGTAATGCAGATAATTTATGATTTTTATTACTAACATTTAAAATATGTACTTACTTAAAAGGTAAAATCATTTTTAGACATCTCAAGTTCTTACCTAGCTACCTATGAAATTAATATGAAATGCCTGTGTGTGTTTTTTACTTCTTTATTTTAATAGTGTGGTTAAAAGAAACTTCATGGCTTAACTTAAACACTACTTCTTGTTTAATGCATTTCGGATTTTAATGATGTTTTTAATCGATGTGTTTTAATTTTTAATGTGTTTGTATTGTAATCTGACCGCACACTGTCTTTAGGTAAAGTTTGTGGTCGATTGTTAATTGCTGAGAAAGGATATTTTAATGAGCAACTTTAATTTGTCTACTTCTTGTCGTGGGAATGGCAATATTTTTACTGGAGAACACTGAGGAACTGAGAACAAGTTGAATCACGCATTTTATATTTATTCTGTCTGTCTTGAGACTTGAGTTGGTACATAGTACCTACATACTACCTAGTGCTTACTTGAGTATTAGTGGCTTTACATCGATAAATTTTGATTACATCGATAAATTTTGATTTGTCTCTAACAGTAAATCCCTAATGATTTTATTGAGTACACGATTACAAAATGTTTGAGCTGGATGCTATTGATTATTTGATTTATTCGGTAAAAAGAGCGAGAAAAAAGAAAGACACTTCTAAGATGTGGCGTAGCTAGTAAGGACGTCCTCGATTCGAAACATTTCTTCGGGTGTTTCGGTCACTGAATATCTCCATCAGTGTCTGACTGAACCTCTTAATCTGTCAAGCTCAGTTGATCCAGAAGTCTCTAAGCTCAGTTTAATCCAAGGAGTCTCAAGTTCAGTTTGAGCCAGAAGTCCGTAGCTCAATTGAGCCAGAAGTCTCAAGGTCAGTTAAGCCAGAAATTTCAAGCTCAGTTTGAGCCAGAAATCTCTAGCTCAGTTTAATCCAAGGAGTCCCAAGTTCAGTTTGAGCCAGAAGTCTCAAGCTCAGTTGAGCCAGAAATCCCAGAAGTGTCGGTAGGCTCGATAGTGGTGCCATTAAAGATATCATGGGTTTTTTTTTCTCTAGGGACTTTCTAAAAAGCGTGTGCTAGAATGAGGAAGTAAAATGAGAAGTTTCGCTAGAACTGCAACAGAGCGCGCCACTAGTATTCAAAACAAACTTCAGTTTTGTCCTCATCCTCGCCCGAGGAAGGTGAGAATTTTTGATGGTGGTAAAGGTAGAATGGATTCAAACTGATTTTTGCCTCCGAAGAGAAAAAGTAAAGAAGTGTCGTCTCTTCTATGAGCCAAGTTGAATCAGAACAGTTTATACAATGGCGTGTTTCGGTTCGGTCGGTAGACTGTGTGTCGTTAGGAGTGTAGAAAAACTCTCGTGCAATACTCAATTGAAAAGAAAGTCTTCTTCTACCTTTGTACGGATAAAACCTTGTTTACCTCAAACTCAAAGGACCCTAACTTCCTTCACCCAGAATTGTCAGGTAAGTTATTTCTTTACCTTTCCTTATTGGTTATATTCCCATTGATTTTTTGTTTCACACA
Source organism: Diaphorina citri (assembly GCF_000475195.1). NCBI lineage: Eukaryota > Metazoa > Arthropoda > Insecta > Hemiptera > Psyllidae > Diaphorina > Diaphorina citri. Next base: position 40,111 of record NW_007378289.1, on the reverse strand, counting down.
ATATTTTTTTTAGCCATCCAAAAAGCAAGAGTAGACAACTTTCTAAAATGAACTTTTTCTGTGCTACACATTTCACCACTTTCAAATTCCAAATGTCTTGTATTGGTGATTCTACCTGACCTTTATCAAATCTGAGTAATGATAAGAGCTGATGATGATGTTCTTATCACATCCTTTGGTCTAAAATAGTGTCTGTTGGCTTTAAATGTTTGGGGTTTCACTTCCCTACCTACTTAAATCTAATTTATTCAATTTAACTTTTTTAGAAAATGAACTTTCACAAATCTAATTCCTGGTTGCTTGTTTGACTGCATGCTCTTCATAGAATGTCTTTGGTTTTGGCTTAATTTCAGTTTGAATGTCTTTTTTTAGGGAAAAATATTTTCTTGTGAAAACCTACATTTCCCTTTGCTGAAACTAGGTATAAGATAAAATTAACTTTTGAATGGGCAGATTAAAAGTAATCTTGGATCAACTCTGAATCTTTTGATTGGGTTAGGGAAAAATATTTTCTTGTGAAAACCTACATTTCCCTTTGCTGAAACTAGGTATAAGATAAAATTAACTTTTGAATGGGCAGATTTTTTAATGAAAAGTAATCTTGGATCAAACGAAAATACAGCTCTGAATCTTTTGATTGGAGAAAATTAGGAAAATCCCCATTCATTTTCACTTGGCAGTTTTTGCTGTGCTCTTCAATTGATAATGAATATCAGCTGTTTCAAGATAACTGTACTCCTGTGTAGTGAAATATTTGAAATTCTTCACACCTCAGACTTCTTTTCACCTGCCATTTTTTTCTTTATTCTCTTTCTTTCATTGCTCCTCTAGAGGAAATTTCCCTTTTCTTTTTTCCTTGCATGTTTTGGAAGAAGAATCTGTACAAGAGATCAAGATTGATTAAATTAGAAGTGTTTTATTTTGCATTTATTTCATGCAATGCAAGATAGGAAATTCGCATGCCATGAGCGTTGAGCGCGGGATTTTGTTTACAAAATTTGACCCATTTGATAAGAATTCCCAAGGAGGTAACGCGATACTGGAGAGACACATAGATTTTCGTTTTGCAAATAAAAGTGAGGCGATTTTTCTTTTCCTGGAAGAAGATTATTTTGTGAAGAAGAAAAGATTTTTTGAAATGAAAATACCTACTTTTCAAATCCGGAATATTATTTGAAGAGTATTTAATAGGTTTCGTATTTATTTAGGTTGTGTTTTGAATTAAAGGTTTGATCTGAAAATCGAGCACGATTTTTTTTTAATATAAGTGGGAAAGGTTGCCATTTTCCTAGGTCCGGAGCCTTCTGCGGACCTCTGTAAGTGGGAATTTGTAGGAAAGCATAGCATATTCCCCTTCCTCCAAACCAGTGTTCACAGTTACCTCTATAAGTGGGAATAGGAAAATGGCAACCTCTCTAAGTGGTACACTTTTTAACTGGAAAACCTGGATAATTGGGAAAAATTTGTCGGTCCCTTGGATTCCCATTTAAACAGGTTCGACTGTATCTAAACTATCTATATCTTATGGTCAAGACTCAAGTGTAAGCTATACTGTACTCGGCTGTAAGTTATACCTAAACTGTATAATATACCAGAGGTCCAGGACTGGTGTATCTGCACGGACCGCGGCCAGACAGACCGCGATCCAAAAGAAGAAAACGTCCAACTCTCCAATTTGGACATTTTGGACATGCCATCAATTTTAAGGCCCATCGCAAAGCCCCCGGCAGAGTCGAATTGGTGTCTTAATCATTTTCTTAGGTTTCAGACGACTACGTTCTACTGAAAGTCGCGCAACTAAGGCCATCCACTTGGAAATTTTTTGTAGCCGAAACCAAATGTCAGCCGAAATTTTGATTTCATATCGGTCTCTCGAACAGTTCAGAACGCTCTCCGAAAAATTTTAAACCCAATTTTAAAAACTAAATAATTTTTCCAATTTGAAATTTTTTCCGAAACTTCAAAGAAAATATTTCCGGATCTCGAATTTTAAACTTCGTCTGAACAACTCGCAAGTCCGAAGCCTTTGAAGAAACCCCAGTTCCCGATTTTCAACCCGAAAACCAGTTCCTTTCAATTCGAAAGCCGTTCCCGAGAAAGTCAAGCAAAGATGGCCTGCGCTATGCCGATGTATCAAGAACAGAACATGATGAAAGTCATCGAGACCGTGCGTCAGCTCAGCGGCCCCGCCAACAATTTCGTGAGCGAGACTCTCGTTCTCAACGCGCTGAGCAGCTTCAACCCCGCCGGTCTGGCCAAGGACGGATTCCGCAAGATCTTAGCCGGGCTAGTGAAGGCCAACCGCATGGAATGTTTCGTTCCCGTGACCAACCTGGGAAGTTGTGGCCCGTGCGGGCCCTGCGGCTGCGGGGCGGACTGTGGAGGCTGCTGTGCCGGGGGCTGTGCCGGGTGTGGAAGATACTACAGAGTCAAGATCGGTTAAGTGAACGATTGGGGAGCAGACATGAGGAGGGTGAAAAAATCTGTTCTTCAGACAAATAAATTGATTGTTCAAATGTTTAAAAATAAAAAATAATAATAATGATAATAATAACAACGTATAAGCCTGGCAGTTCAGCGTGGGAATGCGGCTTCGATTTTGAGTGCCCTTCCAGGACATGAAAACCTGGAAGGGGTGTTTTGTTTGTAATTTTCAATGTATTCTTAAATAAATACATGAGAGCTTTTTCATTAAAAGAAGAAAAAAAAAAAAAAATGTCAGCCCATATCAATCACCCTAGCTCTAGTTCTGATTGAGAGGCTGATGAAAAACGCCGACCCCGTCTGAAAAGGGGAAAAGGCGAGGAAGAAGAAGATCGAACTAGGTACAAGTATCTTGCGGGCCTGACCCCAAGGGTTTAGCCAGCCCTGATCCGGTTCACGAGACTTGCCTGTATGCTAGAGATAGGAGAGAGAAAGCATCACTCTCTTCTAAATATTTACAACATTCCTAGCCAATACCTCGATGCCAATAGCAATGGCCCAATATAATATCTTGATCATATAGGAATAGAGTCCAGTGGCGTAGCTTGTAGTGTGGTTGAAAAAGCAGCTACATATTACCTGAGAAGTATGCTGTGTCGTTTTGGCAAATCAAACTTAGTCGTGGTGGTGGTAGTCATATCCATTTTTTCCTCGTCCGAAACCTTGACGCGATGTCATTGGACACTATGGAGTCCATGGACTGGCTGATGGTTGCTTAACGCACATGTCCTCATGGTCCATCACTATAGATGTCAATGAAAATGTCAAACATTGATAGAACTCATTAGTACGTGAGAGTAACATACGATAGATGTGTGCAAACAACATCAAGATTTGACCATCTTGAATGCGATATACGGATATATGATATATGCAAACAACTTCAAGATTTTGTACGATCAAGAATCAAGATGATTTCAGCTATCGAACCTCGCTGTATACGTCAATGTCAGTAGACTATGGAAGTATGGACATTATTTCAGACACAAACATTGATAAAAGAAATTTAGGTAAGGTGTATTTTCATTTCGGAAACTTTCGGCAACCGAAACGTTTCCCTTTTGAAAACTGAAATGGCGCCTGTACTAAACCATAGGAAATCCAAGATGGCGCACCATCGAAATCGGTTCCGTTTTCTAGAGTTTCCGGAAAGGAAAATACACCTTTACTCATTAGGTCGTTTGAGAATTAGGAAAAATCCCTACATTACAAGGGTGTTATTATATTATTAAGTTAAGTTGTTATAATCCCAAAAACTTGAAAAATCATATTATTCCATGCCGATGTCTGATCTGAAATTCATTTGAATATGTGAGAACAACACAGAATAACCAGGAGAATCTAAAGAAATATCGAAACCTCATTGAAAGGTGGATTCAGCAGCTATTAGTATTTTCTTGTTTTGCACTCTGTAGTTCTGTAGGTAACTCTGGCTAGGTTAGGCAGGTACGGTACCTACTACCTACACAGAAGTATATCTTCCTACCTAATAACTAATCACATTAAGTATGAATGAAATAACTCTCAATTTCGTTAGTCTGGTGTATAATTATGTGTATACCTACCTATACATATCTGTGTACCTTAGCGACTATAACTGTGTAATCTACCTAACATATAGCTATGTATGTACTTCCAAAAAGAAAGTGAACTTTAACTAGCATATTAAACCTTACCCATTCATTTAGCCAAGGCTTCCATTCCGTATACTGGATGGTCTCATAAAAAAGGAATAAAGGATTCAGTTTTTTTTTTCCTTCAAAAATCAGCCACTAAGGCTCTATTTCCTGATAGAATCAGCCACCAAGCTGCTATTTGCTCATAGGAGGAGCCATCTAGTTGTTATTTGCTCATAGACGGAGCCATCAAGTTGTTATTTGCTCTTAGAATCAGCTATCAAGCCACTATTTTCTTAAAGAATCAGCCATTGAGGTACTTTTCCTTATAGAATCAGCCACCAAGTAGCTATTTCCTTGTAGATGTAGAATCAGACATAAGCTGGATTTTCCTCATAGAATCAGTCATAAAACCACTATCCAAGTTCAGTTTGAGCCAGAATCTCCTAGATCAGTTTGAGCCAGAAGTCTCAAGCTCAGTTGAGCCAGAAATCCCAGAAGTGTCGGTAGGCTCGATAGTGATATTTCATGACCGAACACAAGAAGTGGAGCGTACAGAAACAAAACGTGAGCAAAATCAAGAGCATTGCGCCGTCATCTGTGTCGCTTTTCATTGCTCCCCCGACGGTTTCTGGGGAGCTTTGCGTCGAACTATCTTTGAGTCCCATTCTGAGAGAGTGACATTTGGAGGATGTTTGTATCCTGTGTTAATTTAGATTTCTGTCGGTGGTGGTAGCGGCTTTAGGGAAGCTGCAAATGCTGCATCATACTACATCCCTCCAGAAAGAGTGTTTGGTTTCTACGTTCCTCCAGAAATACACTTTATCTTCTGTTCCTAAGTCCTCTGAAACTTGATTTCTGTTGTGTGGAAGAGAAGGTTGCTTGGCCGTTCTACTTTTCAGGCAAATCAGATGACTTTTTGTGTGTGAATTATTGAAATATAACACGACATAATCTACTGTACAAATCTACGCGGGTTAGAATTTTGATAGCCAAGTAGGCAATGTGACACTGGCCTTGAAAACTTGAAGAGCCCCATGTCATGTCCTAATTCAATTATGAAATCAACTTTTTTCAAGAGGTTTGATAGAGGGAACTGTAACTGCTAAGGTCTTATCGTCCCGAAAGCGGAGAGAAGGAAGACAGGATAGGAGAAAGCTAACCGCTTTCGGCACAGTGAGAACTTAGCAGTTACAGTTCCCTCTGTCAAATCTCTCATATCTTTCCCTCTCTATGTCTAAATTTACCCCGGTCCGAACCCCATGTTTCAGCCATGACCACGTTTCCCCCCCTATGTCTAAATTTACCCCGGTCCGAACCCCATGTTTCAGCCATGACCATGTTTCCCCCCTAGGTCTAAATTTACCCCGGTCCGAACCCCATGTTTCAGCCATGACCACGTTTCCCCCCTAGTTTTACCGAGCTCTTCTTTCACCAGAACAAAGGGGAAGTACCAGCAAGCATGTGGAATACAGGTCAAAGTCTTCAGATGTTTGGGAGTTTGAATTAAGTTTAAACCTTGGGCTACAAACTGGAGGAAGAGGAGAGGAAAAAGAGTTTTTGTGGTCAATAGTCTCATTGCCCCTAGGCTCTTGGGTGATTTGAGGAGGTCTATGAATGGAGCACCATTGTTCAATAAAGTTTTTTTTTTTAAATATATATATATAGATGATGAACCTTCTTTCATAAATCTACTCATTTCAGAGTCAGGATACAGGAAGTTAAACTAGAGTTAAGGAAAAAAGTGAGGTCTACAATTTAACTCAAATCAAAACTCCTAGCTCCTAGTAAGAGAGTGAAATATGTTAAAGGCTCACAATCACAATGAAAAATACTGTAGTAATAGAAAGTAAAAAAAAATAATGGTTGGGTGGAAGAGCTCCTCCAGAAGAATCCTGCCACTTAGAGCCATAAAAAAGCTAAGAAATGCCCTGTCCTATCTGTCACCTTCACTGATAAACTAAAAACCAAACGTCTAACAGCCTTCGTCACTGAAAAACATACCAAAATAACATACCAAATAGTTTTGAGGACATAAAAGTCAAATCTGCAGCCATGCGGGCCGCAAATTGCCTCCCGTTTATATCCACATAAATTTCAAGTTAGCTGTTGTTTACATTTCGACGAGATTTTACGAGACCAATTTAATGACGATAAAATGATGCTAAAAACCTTGGAATTTCTACGTCCTTGGATAGTAAAATTAGGTGAGATGTGTGGAGGCTATTAATGTGGTTGAATTCATTGATTCGAATTCTTGAGCAGCTCTTCCTCAAGTTCTTCCTACCTTCCTTGTTGAGTGGTTGCTTGTCTATTCTATCCATACATACACAAAAAGCCCACTCCGAGGCTTAGGTGTGGGGACGAACTGCCCTAAAGGATGGGTTAAGCTACTACGAATTCTATTCTATGGTTGCTTGTCTGGATGGGTTTTGAGTCTGGTAAACACGGGGGCGCAGGTTCAAATCTCAAACGAGACCTGGAAATTTCTTAGATAAACTGTGACTTGAACGGCAAATGTGAATGCATTTTGTCTGGAGTGTGTGCCCCCACTCCAAGGCTTAGGTGTAAGGGCAAACAGCCCCAAAGGATGGGTTAAGCTACTACGAATCTAACTGGAGTGTGTGCCGCACTTTCGCGGAAGTACGACTTGGTATCTATGCTCTTCATCTTGACCGTCCACTATCTGCATTCCAAATTCCAATCTTATCTTGGGTGCATTTCCGGATGGAAAATCTGTCACGTAAGATCCGATAGGAGGAAATGCCAACTCTCATTGCACTCATAACTCATAATGCTCATATCTATTTAATATGCAAATATGTATAACATGATCAAGTACATTAATTGTTCAGAAAGGAAATGCAGCTTCCATATAGTTTTGTAAAAGAGCATTGAGCACTCTTTTTAGCATTGGAATTTGGATGTTATGTAATCCCAAATTCCAATCTTATCTTGGGTGCATTTCCGGATGGAAAATCTGTCACGTAAGATCCGATAGGAGGAAATGCCAACTCTCATTGCAACATACTCATAACTCATAATGCTTATATCTATTTAATATGCAAATACGTACAACATGATCAAGTACATTAATTGTTCAGAAAGGAAATGCAGCGCTTCCATATAGTTTTGGTAAATGAGCATTGAGCACTCTTTTTAGCATTGGAATTTGGATGTTATGTAATGCAGACGCCAGTACAGTCAAATTTTGATAAGAACTGAATTGATTGGAGATTAGCGTGCAAAAATTGGAGTCTTAAAAAGTGTGCCGCAGTGGCTACAACTTTGAGAAGCAATGAAATTTGTATAAGAGCAAGGATGAAGGCCGAAGGGGGTGGGCCGGGCCTCCTCACCACCGTCCCTAAATACGGCCGTGTGTCAATTGTCTCATCTACTTTACATGGATTCCAGTCTATGTCTATAGGCTTCAGTTAACTGTAAAGTGTAAACGCACCTTTAGAGAGTCTGCGATTAATGCGAATCAATCGCGGTTCATTATTCCCGGAAAATTCCTTCAATATTCCCTCGGGAATCCCCCCCGTACACATTTTGCACGATGACACAATGTCAATTAGACAATTTAGACATTTCAGTGATATTGTTGCTGTTCATTGTTCATTCACATCGATTAACTACTGTACAACACATGCCTGCGAGTGAAATTTGAAACTTCATTGACCAAATAACGCCTAGTGACAAACAGTAAGTTAGCAGTAGTAATAGTACTAGCAGTATTATTAGTAATGTTGTCCATATGGAGTAATGAAGTGACAAGTAGCAAATAGTAGTAGTTATGACAAGTATAGTAGCAGTGCTGATGTCCGTATGAGTAAAGAGCCATTAAAACACAATCATACTGTGGACTAAATGAATGACCAATGACCAAATTAACTAATAATGTTGTACCCATTGTCTCGAAAAAAGCCAAATGAAATAATATAAAAGAAAGAATTAAAATTTTCCAGACAAATTTGAGGTCTGTCTGAAACTTAAAATGCCTATTTCTTCTTTTAAACCCAAGTCTTCAGTCTTGGCCGACCGACAGTACAAAGTACAATTAAAGGTTTAATAAGCTCGAATGCCCTTTTAGTTAAAGTGCTTTAATTAAAAAAAAAGGTTTATTATTTAATTCACCAAATGAAATTATAAAAACAAATAAACTATAAATCAGCAAGGTCGCATTTATTTCTTCTAACTTAATTTCACGCATCTTTACAATCACCGGACGCAAGACGTTTGCATCTCATAACAGTATTAACACCATGTCATCATGTAGCAACTGCTAGACTCAACTCACTCACTACACAGTCTACACACCAGCTTAGTGAAATTATAAAAACAAATAAACTATAAAACAGCAAGGTCGCATTTATTTCTTCTAACTTAATTTCACGCATCTTTACAATCACCGGACGCAACACGCTTGCATCTTATAACAGTATTAACACCATGTCATCATGTAGCAACTGCTAGACTCAACTCACTCACACCAGCTTAATTTCACTCGTCTCCAATCTCACTGAAGTCACGTGACTCGTATGAATTCTTTCCGCATGCTAAACTGATAAGAAAGTGGATCCGCATTGGCAATAAAAATCCACTAATGACATTCGTTGGCTCGTCTTCAATTCTTTCCGCATGCTAAACTGATAAGAAAGTGGATCCGCATTGGCAATAAAAATCCACTAATGACATTCGTTGGCTCGTCTTCAATTTATTGACCAATCACAGGTGGCCAATGTATGGTCACTCTCTGGATACCAAAGATGCCATGTGCCAAGTGCGCCACTGCCACTTAAAAGAAATTTACGTTCACAATACGAATCATAGAGGAACTCTAAGCATTAAAATTTATCCTTTTTATTATTATTTCTTTGAAAAGGTTTGAGAGAGGGAACTGTCGGACTTTGAACAACGGAGGTCTTTTCGTCCCGAAATCGAAGAGAGAGGAAGGACAGGATAGGAGAAAGCCAGCCGTTCCGAGACCGAACCTTATATGTTAAGAATAAAGTTCCAACTGTAATACTGTGCACTTATGTATATTTGAACAGAAACAAACCCGCGACATATTAGGCTTACAAGGCAGACGCGCTACCTTTCAATCTAACTTAAACTAGGCTGGCGCAGACACTTCTGATCCACCTTGTTTTAGACCAGCCACTCAGGCTGACGTCTTCTCACAGACCTGGGTCTCGAGCTTTTTCCGCCACACATGTTAAGACGGTATGACATCCTAGTCGGTCAATGTTTGGGTCTTTAATATTAAAGAAGAGCCATTTTCTAGGCTAAGAACTTGGTTTAATATGTTGGATTTTTTTTTTTTTTTCTGAAGGTGAACAAGTGGCCATTTCGTAATTCAAACCTAATATCCAAATGGTCAACCGTTGAACTTTGGTGGCATCCAATATCTCCCCTTTCCATGCTATGATCTTTCTCCCTCCATTCTGATAAGTGGACTGACCACCTTGTGTTGGTAGTTATAATATTAGTTGATAGTTATAATGACTACTGTGGTTAAACATGTGCTTGGGTTTTGGAGGTCTTGTGTGTTAAATCTGTCTAGGACATGGTCCAAATGGCTCTTGTGACAGCTGTGACGTCACAATATGGAGTCTGTTCGATGACTGCTTGAGGATGCTTTTGACTCTTTTATAAGTCGGGAGATTTCATTGTTTTTATTTTTACTTCCTAGAAGTTCTTATTCTCAGGTTTCATTTTTTATTTTCATAAACCTACCTACTTAGTTGAATGTTTTTTTTTTTACAAGAATTATGGAGCTTAAATTAATTTTATTTTCGAAAGCAATAGAAAGTACGTATAAATATTTGATGAGAGTGATCTATGGCTTAAGCTCGTGATCAGTAAATCAGAAAGAACTTGAGAGAAACTGACTAATACTTTATGCTTAAGTTCGACTTATACTTTTCACTTAAGTAGATATCAAGTCGACAAGTAGGTATAATAGATTTAAAATACATATGTACATTAAACTCAAGGATAGGTTTGTGGAAATAAAAGTATTAAACATATATAATAGATTTAAAATACATATGTACATTAAACTCAAGGATAGGTTTGTGGAAAAAAAGTATTAAACATATACGTATATAATAGATTTAAAATACATATGTACATTAAACTCAAGGATAGGTTTGTGGAAAAAAAAGTATTAAACATATATGCCTGTTGTTGGTTCTCAAAAATGGTGATGGATATTTAACTTTTACCTTTACTACGTATATTTTCAATGTAACTTCTCACATGGGCCTTTCATACATAGTTGACGTTGTTCACGCTACAACTCCAACCACAGACCCAACTTTGTACTAGAACTTAGAACTACTTGAACTTTGATTCTATTGGAAATTAGAAGCCCACCAAATGAAATACCATTGACCGCTTTTTTTAGGTTCTCAAATATGGTACCTGGGACCCCACCATTATGGTAGAATTTTAACTTTATATTTCAAATTAACACAGATAGATAATTCATAGTTCAAGTTATGACATTTATAATTCATAGTAATAAAGTTCGCTCCAGGCGGGAATTGAACCCGCGACCTAGCAATCATAAGGCAGGCACGCTACCATCCAACTAGGCTAGTTCTTGGTCATCTTATGGTGGTGCTAAAAAAAGAAGCCTATGTTTAGAGGGTGCTATAGGAAATGTAGGAGCTGGCAGCTAGAGTATTAAGTCTAAAGTTGACCCTTCTCATTATTGATTTATTGAATTGAGTTTCATAGTCAGTGTGATGTAATTTTTTCGTCGATTATAGGGCAAGTCCTGATTAATATTGAGCTCTTGACATAAATTTGACTTATTTGATCACCACGAGATTTCCCAGACGATAATTCTGGTGGACACGGAAGAAAAAAAAAAGTCATAAATAAATTTTCAGTGTAGCTAAATAAAATAGGAATAATAGTAGTAGCCTACTGCTGGAGTAAAGGGACTTTTCAGTCCTATGCGAGCAGTATAAATAAGCACGTGAGAATTTGACCACAATAATAGTAGTAGCCTACTGCTGGAGTAAAGGGACTTTTCAGTGCTATGCGAGCAGTATAAATAAGCACTAAGTATTATTATTTTTATTATATTATTATTACTTGTGCATCATATAAATCCTCGGAGTTTTTTGTATATCTTCAGATTTGTCTAATTTTTCCCCATATGAGTCTTCATTTTCTGACCTAAGTCCTAAGTTTATTAATACCTATTCGTAATCTCGCCGCTTTGTGTGACCCAAACAAAAGTGGTTTCTTTTTCATTATTTCTGTATGTTTTCTTGATCTTTTCATGTATGTTTCCACGTAACGAACTATACAAAGGAGTGTTTGTGTGTTCATTACTCCTTGTAATGTGTATTTCCATATCGTTTTTCCACGTATTTCCATCATGTCTCCAACATACTATTCATGTATGAGTGCATGAATGGAATCTGTAATGTTTGGTGTTTCTAATATGTTCGTATGTACATAATATCTTATATATTAGCTCCAGCCAGCTTGCCTTGGCGACATATTGGTCTATCGAAGGTTTTTGGACAGTTATGTCAGTTATTAACTGTGCAAACACATTTGCCTGTGTTGATCTTGGGAGTTTTTATGTTTAATTTTTACAAGTTATAAAACATAATTACACTCTGATATGGACAGGCAGGCATACTTCTAATTTCACAAATTTTTGCAGTCTATTCTTTTCTCCGGGTCACTTTTTCTGAACTCACGAGACCCTAAAACAAATATTTCCACCCATTTTCCGATCTTGAAAATGTTGTACCGATTGCAACTCTTTCTCATTCATTACCTTGTATATGGTCCCTAAATCCCCATACATATTGGCAATAGAACCTGGTAAACTACATTTGACCTTAGTTTTATAGCTATTTCTTCTGTTTAATTTATCTGTCGTTCAACGGTATGACATAATACATTTGCTTTATTGGTTTTTGAAAGCTGGGAAAAGATGTACCATATACCATATACCACATTACCACATGTGTTGTTTCAATTGTTAATTTATTGTTCATATCATAAATACCTACAATTTATATGATGTACATTGTACTTACCTACTGCCTAATATCATTTGTCGATTTATTACTTTCTACATATTAAATTGCTTTCTGGGCGCTTCGGATATTTCTTGGATTTTCTTCAACAGAATCACTTATGTATCTGTTTGTGTCACTTCCTTTTGTTTCCATGATGAAAATGTCAATGCCTTTGGTTTTCATAATTTTCTTTGGGAAATCGCTAAAGTATGAATTGTTCATATCATAAATACCTACAATTTATATGATGTACATTGTACTTACCTACTGCCTAATATCATTTGTCGATTTATTACTTTCTACATATTAAATTGCTTTCTGGGCGCTTCGGATATTTCTTGGATTTTCTTCAACAGAATCACTTATGTATCTGTTTGTGTCACTTCCTTTTGTTTCCATGATGAAAATGTCAATGCCTTCGGTTTTCATAATTTTCTTTGGGAAATCGCTAAAGTATGCATGTAATTTTCATTTTTCCGTTTTGTTGAGATTTTTCAATATGTCCTTCCATGTTGTTATACATGGTGCATTACACAGCTCTACAATTTATATGATGTACATTGTACTTACCTACTGCCTAATATCATTTGTCGATTTATTACTTTCTATTAAATTGCTTTCTGGGCGCTTCGGATATTTCTTGGATTTTCTTCAACAGAATCACTTATGTACCTATCTGTTTGTGTCACTTCCTTTTGTTTCCATGATGAAAATGTCAATGCCTTCGGTTTTCATAATTTCCTTTGGGAAATCGCTAAAGTATGCATGTAATTTTCATTTTTCCGTTTTGTTGAGATTGTTCAATATGTCCTTCCATGTTTTTATACATGGTGCATTACACAGAAGCATCAATTTCAATATGTACTATAAATAGTTTTGTTAACAAGTTTAGTGGCGATATCTAAAGTGTTTTAAATGTTATTTTAATGTCACAAGCTTTATTGACACTGGGCATAGCTTTAAAGAGGATTCATACTATAATTCTATCATATGGCACTAAACTAACTTCTCTACAGACTATTTCTTAGGAACTTTAGGTACCTTACCTATCTTTCACTATAATTCTATCATATGGCACTAAACTAACTTCTCTACAGACTATTTCTTAGGAACTTTAGGTACCTTACCTATCTTTCTTTTTTTTCCTATAAGGCGCTTTAACATCTCTCTTATAAAGGTATTTTGTATCTTTGTTTGAAGTGTTTAAACAGCCATAATGTATTTCTATTATGCATTGTAAATATCTTCGAAATGTTTCTGTGAATATTGGAACTGTGGTGTGTGTTGTCTTTATGATTTGTCAATTTTTTTTTAGCTTTTTTTTTAGTTGGAGTGTAAAGTTGTTTCCAAGTTCATTGGGATTGCGTCAATGCACGTGTGGAGAAGAAGATTCAGCGTTTTTCAAAATATGGAGTACAACACATTCCTGCGAGTGAAATTTGAAACTTCATTGACCAAATAACGCCTAGTGACAAACAGTAAGTTAGCAGTAGTAATAGTAATGCTGTCCGTATGGAGTAATGAAGTGACAAGTAGCAAATAGTAGTAGTTATGACAAGTATAGTAGCAGTGCTGATGTCCTTATGAGTAAAGAGACATTAAAACACAATCATACTGTGGACTATATGGATGACCAATGACCATGAATGTAAAATTAACTAATAATGTTGTACCCATTGTGTCGAAAAAGCCAAATGAAATAATATAAAAGAAAGAATTAAAAATTTCCAGACAAATTTGAGGTCCGAAACTTAAAATGCCTATTTCTTCTTTTAAACCCAAGTCTTCAGTCTTGGCCGTGTTTGAAGTGTTTAAACAGCCATAATGTATTTCTATTATGCATTATAAATATCTTCGAAATGTTTCTGTGAATATTGGAACTGTGGTATTGTCTTTATGATTTGTCAATTTTTATTTTAGCTTTTTTTAGTTGGAGTGTAAAGTTGTTTCCAAGTTCATTGGGATTGCGTCAATGCACGCGTGGAGAAGAAGATTCAGCGTTTTTCAAAATATGGTTGAGCCTGTCACCCTGATCCACTTTTTACGGCTCTAGCATCTCGAGCGAGATAATACTTGACTTCTCCACAAGTTTGAAAACCGCTCAATCCAAATTCCTCAGATTCTCTCCATAAATCTATTAAACCGCCCATGTCAATATGCAAGTTATATTGGTTATTGGTTTTAGTCAATACACGCACCTATAGGATTCTCTCCATAAATCTATTAAACAAAACCGCCCAAGTCAATATGCAAGTTCTATTGGATATTGGTTTTAGTCAATACACGCACCTATCCTATAGTAAACATTGAGATCAGGTTAGGCCTCGAACTTTTTAGCTGTAAAATGTTGGCTGGTTTTGATCAATAAAACATGACCTTAGAATCCTTAGCCTTAGATTGTAGTGAACTTTTGTGGAGGCTTAAGTTTGACTTACACTGTCAAGACGGTCGTAAAATGATAATTATGTATGTTTATGAATACTCAGAAGTGTTGATGATGGATGACATTGAAAAGGGCCTATCCTATAGTAAACATTGAGATCAGGTTAGGCCTCGAACTTTTTAGCTGTAAAATGTTGGCTGGTTTTGATCAATAAAAGATGACCTTAGAATCCTTAGCCTTAGATTGTAGTGAACTTTTGTGGAGGCTTAAGTTTATCTAACACTGTCAAGACGGTCGTAAAATGATGATTATGTATGTTTATGAATACTCAGATGTGTTGATGATGGATGATATTGAAAAGGATTTTGCAATTTTCACAGGATTATTACTGCACTTGAAGCTTAAATAAGGGCAATTTCTTTAATTATGTAATAGAATTTATTGTAATTCAGGTATGATTATCATACAACATCACAACGCAATACGCAAATGAGGCTCTGTGAAATTGTCAACTTTAAAGTAACTACATTATATCCAATAGCAAAAGATACGGAGTTCAAATTTTGAAAAATTTTGAATCTCAAAAAGCATTTGACACGGTTGACAATGTTTTACCTGATCTATGGTCTCGTAGACTAGGAAGATGTTTAAACCAAAATAATTTATTAATAAAAACACTTTATATGTAAAGTGATACCAAGTTTTCTGTTGTAGAGGCAGATGATTCCTGTATTGGGGTTTTATAAATATCATTTAGGGTGGTGTTGTGAGGCCCTATTATTATAGTTAAAATAGTGAAAAGTACATCGGTCCCTTTATATGTAAAGTGATACCAAGTTTTCTGTTGTAGAGGCAGATGATTCCTGTATTGGGGTTTTATAAATATCATTTAGGGTGGTGTAGTGAGGCCCTATTATTAAAGTTAAAATAGTGAAAAGTACATCGGTCTGTAACTGTCCAAATGAACGACAATCAATGGTTCTCCGGGTAAGAAATGGTTCTTCAGGTAAGATTGTTAGTTGGTTGGGAATTAGGGATGGTTTCGCCTTTTGGTCCGTTTGGCAAATCCTCCATCAGTTGAATTTTGCGAAATTTGTTGCATCTTGTTATTGTATGGATGTGTTTTTTCTCCAATGTACGAGGGACACTTGTGGGTCATCCTGTATTTGAAGAAATAATGTGCGTGATATTTGATGTCCACCCTGTATTTGAATAACGTGAGTGATGTTTGAAATTTTGTATATTCAAATGAAGACTCAAAGAAGATTCTCCCTCAAGTGGTAGTGGTAGGTATAACATTCCTTGTCTCTGACGTCCTATATGCCTAGTCGGTCAATGTTTGGGTCTTTAATATTAAAGAAGAGCCATTTTCTAGGCTAAGAACTTGGTTTAATATGTTGGATTTTTTTTTCTGAAGGTGAACAAGTGGCTATTTCGTAATTCAAACCTAATATCCAAATGGTCAACCGTTGAACTTTGGTGGCATCCAATATCCCCCCTTTCCATGCTATGATCTTTCTCCCTCCATTCTGATAAGTGGACTGACCACCTTGTGTTGGTAGTTATAATCTTAGTTGATAGCTGTTATAATGACTATTGTGGTTAAACATGTGCTTGGGCTTTGGAGGTCTTCTGTGTTAAATCTGTCTAGGACATGGTCCAAATGGCTCTTGTGACAGCTGTGACGTCACAATATGGAGTCTGTTCGATGACTGCTTGAGGATGCTTTTGACTCTTTTATAAGTCGGGAGATTTCATTGTTTTTATTTTTACTTCCTAGAAGTTCTTATTCTCAGGTTTCATTTTTTATTTTCATAAACCTACCTACTTAGTTGAATGTTTTTTTTTTTACAAGAATTATGGAGCTTAAATTAATTTTATTTTCGAAAGCAATAGAAAGTACGTATAAATATTTGATGAGAGTGATCTATGGCTTAAGCTCGTGATCAGTAAATCAGAAAGAGCTTGAGAGGAAACTGACTAATACTTTATGCTTAAAGTTCTGACTTATACTTTACATTATAAGTAGATATCAAGTCGACCAGTAGTATAATAGATTTCAAATACATATGTACATTAAACTCAAGGATAGGTTTGTGGAAAAAAAAGTATTAAACAGTATATAATAGATTTTACAATTACATAAACTTCAAGGATAGGTTTGTGGAAAAAGTAAAACTATTACACCATAATAGATAAGGTTACTGTTTGTATAGGTTTCTCCAAAAAGGTGATGGATATTTAGACTTTTAGCTTTTACAAATTATATTATTTACCAATGTAATTTTCATGTAACTTCTTACATGTGCCTTTCATACATAGTTGGGACGTGTGTTCACGCTACAAACTTCCAACCACAGACCCAACTTTGTACTTAGAACTTAGAACTACTTGAAACTTTGATTACCTAATTGGAAATTAGAAGCCCTCGGCCAAATGAAAAATACCATGACCGACTTTTTTTAGGTTTCTCCAAATATGGTCCTGGTGACCCGCACCATTATGGGTAGAATTTTAACTTTATATTTCAATTAACACAGAATTACACAGATAGATATCACTAGTTTCAAGTTATGAATTTATAAATTCAACTCAGACAAAATTTGCATGACGAATTCGAAGTTCCACACCAAAGTATCCTAAAAATTTACTCAATTCGCCTCCACATCACGTTCGGTGGTCGTTAAAATAAATCATAATTACACTATCTTTTTTGGTCCGGTTTAGTCTCTTCATTTCGACCCGCCAGAGGTGTGCAGGTTGGTTTTCTATTAATCATTGAATGGAAGTAATACAGGATGTTGTAAAGTTGAGTTCTCCACTGACCGCAATGGGTTCCTCTCGCCTCAACCGGTACCCTTCAACTCATTTCTCCAAGTTGTGCGATTTTGTAGACACCCTGTTTATTTTATGAAGCTATTGTAGCTGTTATTATGGAGTCCGAAGGTAAATGAAACGCCTAATTGAATCAGACAGATTTAGTGTATTACCTCAACTAGCTATTAGATACCCGTTGTGTTGTTGATCCGGCATGTTACAAGTTATAAAACATAATTACACTCTGATATGGACAGGCAGGCATACTTCTAATTTCACAAATTTTTGCAGTCTATTCTTTTCTCGGGGTCACCTTTTCTGGACTCACGAGAACCT
The DNA here is from genome assembly GCF_000475195.1 of Diaphorina citri. Lineage (NCBI taxonomy): Eukaryota > Metazoa > Arthropoda > Insecta > Hemiptera > Psyllidae > Diaphorina > Diaphorina citri. The sequence goes on along the minus strand of NW_007378289.1, from coordinate 22,418 downwards.
AAAACAAATATTTCCACCCATTTCCCGATCTTGAAAATGTTGTACCGATTGCTACTCTTTCTCATTCATTACCTTGTATAAGGTCCCTAAATCCCCATACATATTGGCAATAGAAAGTAAAAAGGCTATTTGACATATGCACGTGTAAAACCTGGTAAACTACATTTGACCTTAGTTTTATAGCTATTTCTTCTTCGTCTTCTTCTTTTTTTAGACGAAAAAAACTCTTAACTGCAAAATCAGTCTTGTACACACACAGACGGACATCAACCTTCTCACATCAGCACTCCCTCCAACCTTCACACTACACCGAACCCTTCATAGATGACAAATTAAGAAAGTAAACATGAGAGTGCCAGTGTGAAGGTACTAGCCATTAGTGATGTGCCTATGGGAAGTAAATGGACATGAGAGGAACCAAATCACCATTGGATTAAACATGAGTATGCCAGTGTGAAGGTACTAGCCATTAGTGATGATGTGCCTATGGGAAGTAAATGGACATGGGAGGAACCAAATCACTATTGGACGATGCAGGTGAACCGAGGTGTTTACTTGAAAACCGTGGCAATTTTTGGACATTTCTTGATTGTGAAAAAGCTTTTGATAAAGTCAACCATGAAAAGTTTAAACATGGTGAACAGGTGAACACACAGTCGAATTATGATCCTATGGCACTATTTATGACATCAACCTTCTCACATCAGCACTCCCTCCAACCTTCACACTACACCGAACCCTTCATAGATGACAAATTAAGAAAGTAAACATGAGTATGCCAGTGTGAAGGTACTAGCCATTAGTGATGATGTGCCTATGGGAAGTAAATGGACATGGGAGGAACCAAATCACCATTGGACGATGCAGGTGAACCGAGGTGTTTACTTGAAAACCGTGGCAATTTTTGGGCATTTCTTGATTGTGAAAAAGCTTTTGATAAAGTCAACCATGAAAAGTTTAAACATGGTGAACAGGTGAACACACAGTCGAATTATGATCCTATGGCACTATTTATGAAAATTACTCCAAGTCTCAATAATAACCAAGAGAACCTCAAAACGAATACTACTATCCACCCAAAACTGAACATAAAATATCGGAATACAACAAATACCTATGCAATCTCAAAACGAATACGCCCAATTTAAAAGTTTTTATATCATTATGATACGCCCAAAACTGAACATAAAAATTCGGAATACAACAAATACCTATGCAATCTCAAAACGAATACGCCCAATTTAAAAGTTTTTATATCATCACTAGGTGTTGTGGTTCTCGAGATAGAGCGATCAGTGTGTGAACTATGAAATGTGAACTGTGAATGGATCTCGTTCTTATAATATAAGAAGATGATATTACTACCTATTCTTTCTTCTTTTAAACCTTTACCCAATCAACTTCGTTTGGTAAGGCGCTTCTGCATCTGATGTTCATGAGTTGAATGAATGGAATGAGCGTGACCATGTGAAGTGATATGTCAATAATACCAATAATAGTAATGTCAATAATAGCCCAATCAACTTCGTTTGGTAAGGCGCTTCTGCATCTGATGTTCATGAGTTGAATGAATGGAATGAGCGTGACCATGTGAAGTGATATACCAATAATAGTAATAGTAACAATGATAGTCATGATGTCAATAATATAGCCCTAATGGTTTTCAATTATAAAGAAAAATTTCAGTGACTCCTTCTCAACGAGGAATAGTTATTCCTGGGTTTACAAATGAAGTCCATATCAGAGGAATATAAAAAACATTACTTGATCTTGAAGTCCTTCTTAATTGCAACTTTAATTAAAGCAAAAGAATTGTATTTCCCATATCTATTTCCATTCCTTCGAAACGCATATGTTCTGCGCTGTAAGGGTGTCTATGTTTATTAATAATGCACTACGTTCTCAACGATAGTTATTCCTGCATGGGTTTACAAATGAAGTCCATATCAGAGGAATATGAAAAACATTAAATTTATTTTAGGATTTAATATACAGGATGTGGTACTTGATCTTGAAGTCCTTCTTAATTGCAACTCTAATTAAAGCAAAAGAATTGTCTTTCCCATATCTATTTCCAAACGCATATGTTCTGCGCTGTAAGGGTGTCTATGTTTATTAATAATGGACTACCAGTAGCACTCTTACATATTATCTACATACATATCCCGGAATAATTTTCATATTTACATCAACTTCTACCTTCACCTTACCAGTCCGAACTGCTCTGGACTTTTTCAAGGTCATTTTGTCTATGGAATATGTTTCTGATGATTTTATCATTATCACCTCACTTGGCAAGAGGCACGAGCAGTTGATTAGTACATTAGCTTCTACCGTATTGATTTGTGCTTCTAGTGTCTGATTTATGTTTACAATACTGAGTTGTTGGTCACTCACAGGAGAGGCGTGCTTGGTACTGTATTGGATATTGGTACTCTATTGGATATGTAGGATTGACATTTGAGACTACATTGTGCCCAATGACCTCCTAACCCTCTTCTTGTGAAGATGGTTTGCATCCAAATGTGTAATCTTTATTAATGACGCTGCGTTGCTGGTTCTAGATTCGTTCTGTTCGAGATGCGTTCCTGATCTAAAGAGCTTCTTTTTGAACAGTACGAGTATGTGCATTGAATATTTGCTGAACAAGCATTGATTTCTCTTGCGAATTCTCTCAGAAGGTAACAAGATGGTTTTTAATTCGACCAACTACTCTCATTCGGCGATATTTTTGAGCAAGTACAATTTTATGATGACATTGAGAATTCTATCAAAGGAGAGTTGTTTTTGAATTGGAAGTAGTACAAAAAGTGCCAGTTCTTGGAAGTCAGGTATAGCAGTCACATAGGGCTTAAATAGCCGATGCTCATGGCCCTACTGATACCAATATCATAGATCTCGAGCCTTCAGCACTTACAGCAGTACATGTGCGTTATCTTGGGCATTGGGCAAATTTACACCAAATGGTGAACAATTCGGCACCGAATCAGTTGAATTGTTGAGAATACAACTTGGTCGTTAAACTAGTATCATGTGTATAGGACTATTGGACTTGGTGAAGTTTAGCGTGGATGTTGCAAAGATCCTCCCACATCTACCCATAGTGCTTTAAGTCAAAACAGAACATGTCAAGTCAACATGGAATCGGAATTCACATTCCTTCAATCCAAACTCTTCGTCTATGAGTCATTATAGCCCATTATACCAATCCATCCCATTACCATGATGAACAAATATGTGAAGAAAGTGACATTCGATGATAATTACACGCTTATAGTTTTACTTGCCCGACGCTTATGCAACTCTTTCAATCTATTCCTAGACTTGAAATTTGGTTTTTGATTTCCGTACCTATTGGGTTTGACACCAAGCTCCTAGTTGGGCAAAATGGGGAAGTAACCTGGGTCAGTATGATCTAACTGAAACAGGGGTAAATAAAGCATAGGTAGGTATTTCGGATTTTCAATTTTTGAAAAAGAAAATTTCACGGCAAAAGATATCGAGTAATATGTAACACTCGGGTCCAAAATTTCACTATCTTGTGTACGTATAATCATATATGTATGTCAAATTGTGTTTATTTTCCCTCCTTTTTCTTGTATCTTTAGTGACAATATCACCTAGGTTACCGAGTCACTAGGGCAGATATGAGTTCTTTTTTCCTGGAAGGCGCTGTAACTCCAAGAGCCACATTTCTGAACAAATAACTGGTTTTCAAGCTGCACTTTAGCATCAAATTCATACATGTGATAGGTGAAAATTTGTGTAACTCTAACTGGTAGTTCGTTCGCGCCAATTCCTCAGGTGGAAGAAATCATGCAGCTTGAGAGTGTTTAGTTCAGATAGCAGAAGAAAGTGCGGTACTTGTTCAGAAGTCACGTCAATGGAAAATTACTATAGAAAGGAGCTGTCACAAATAAGTAGTGACCAGTGTTATAGAGTTAGGTTAAGCGCAAAAAGGAGCTTTCTTTTTCTTTGACGTGGCTTCTTAATAACTACCCGGAGTTCTTCTTTTGCAATACTTGTTTTTGACATTCGAGATGTCAAAATTTACTTTTGTCTGATTGAGGAACAAGTGTTTTTGTTCAGAAATACCACTACAAGTGCTTGTAGTGATATACAAACTTCCACAAGTCCATCTACGTATTGAAATAAACTTGGAAGTCGAGTAAGTGAAATTGTTCCAAGACAATTATGAAGTCGCTACTGAATTGGTTTAACACGAAGGATGAATGTAAGTGCATAGTCAAGTGTAGTCTTTAGTACGCTACTAAGTGTAGCTCTGCTACAAGGTGCAGAGGAATCCCGTGTCCTTGAGAAAAATGCAAATGATATATTGATCTTCAAATGAGCCAAGGGCGGGGTGTAAAATCTCTCGTTACAATCACATGTTCTCGGTATGTTCTGACACATGGATAAAATTCTGTGCCTTGACTAGAATTCGAACCCAGGACCTCCTAATTACCAGGTGAGCACTTGACGAGCTATCAAGACGTAGTACCCAGTGAATATTCAATTAACAAATGCGTAAATACTTTAAATAGAACTTCTCATTTTTCTCCGTTCATTGAACTACGTACACCTCCTAGGTCATTCCGAATGTCCAACTTGGCAACCATGTTATGACCCTGTAGATAGAGGTATTAAATTTATCATTACACATCTAAAGCTGATACGAACAACGATTGAAAGAGAAATTTCAAATCCTAATTACTCGGCGCATGTCAAGATCTTCGAGTAAGTGAAATTGTTCCAAGATAATTATGAAGTCGCTACTGAATTGGTTTAACACGAAGGATGAATGTAAGTGCATAGTCAAGTCTAGTCTTTAGTACGCTACTAAGCGTAGCTCTGCTACAAGGTGCAGAGGAATCCCGTGTCCTTGAGAAAAATGCAAATGATATATTGATCTTCAAATGAACCAAGGGCGGGGTGTAAAATCTCTCGTTACAATCACATGTTCTGACACATGGATAAAATTCCGTGCCTTGACTAGAATTCGAACCCAGGACCTCCTAATTACCAGGTGAGCACTTGACGAGCTATCAAGACGTAGTATCCAGTGAATATTTAACGTAATTAACAAATGCGTAAATACTCAAATGCGTAAATACTTTAAATAGAACTTCTCATTTTTCTCCGTTCATTGAACTACGTACACCTCCTAGGTCATTCCGAATGTCCAACTTGGCAACCATGTTATGACCCTGTAGATAGAGGATAGAGGTATTAAATTTATCATTACACATCTAAAGCTGATACGAACAACTATTGAAAGAGAAATTTCAAATCCTAATTACTCGGCGCATGTCAAGATCCCGAGGTGTCCATGTCCTCATGTTTCGCACTAGGTCCTCCTGCCATTGTCCTAGATCATTGACATTCTCCACACTCACTTCCTAGTGATCCAGTTTCCTTCCAATGCTCCAGGCTGGTTGCTGGTACCGGGTCTGCCACCTGTTGATTAGGATTTTCCTCGATTCCTCTCTTGTGTATGTCTGTATGTTGTTGATGTGCTCGTGGCGATTTGACAGATCGTTGACCCTTGAGTCGGTTATTGGTTGTTTTGTCGGAGATTTTGTTGCAGGAAAGAAAATTCTTCCAAGGTGTAAATCCATTGGAAATAATATGTATGTATGTATGTATCATATTAAGATTATTAAGGTATGTTCAATTGCCAATTGTCCATGCTGTGGCAGATACTGTACGTTTTTTTCCCTCTCATTTAACCAAAATTCTTTGATTTTATTACATACACATACAACTTATTTTATATTAGTTTTCCGTCGATTTTGACTGTCACAGAGTGGACGTACCTTTAGATTTGAGTCGATTTTTAATTGCTCTTCTTTTCTTTCTCCCAAACTTCTTACACACACTTGAAGTTGTCGGAGATTTTGTTGCAGGAAAGAAAATTCTTCCAAGGTGTAAATCCATTGATTGGAAATATGTATGTATGTATCATATTAAGATTATTAAGGTATGTCCAATTGCCAATTGTCCATGCTGTGGCAGATACTGTACGTTTTTTCCCCTCTCATTTAACCACAATTCTTTGATTTTATTACATAAAACTTATTTTGCATTAGTTTTCGGTCGATTTTGACTGTCACAGAGTGGACGTACCTTTATATTTGAGTCGATTTTTATTTGCTCCTCTTTTCTTTCTCCCAAACTTCTTACACACACTTGAACAGTGTTTGACTGTTTGCATTTTCCTCTCCATGTTGCTGTTGAATGAAATCCAATGTGTTTGTGTTTCACTTTCACTATGAGCGAGAATGCCATCTCAACGCTTGTATGATGCACGCGTGCATATCTGATGATTTTATCATTATCACCTCACTTGGCAAGAGGCACGAGCAGTTGATTAGTACATTAGCTTCTACCGTATTGATTTGTGCTTGTAGTGTCTGATTTATGTTTACAATACTGAGTTGTTGGTCACTCACAGGAGAGGCGTGCTTGGTATTGTATTGGATATTGGTACACTATTGGATATGTAGGATTGACATTTGAGACTACATTGTGCTCAATGACCTCCTAACCCTCTTCTTGTGAAGATGGTTTGCGTCCAAATGTGTAATCTTTATTAATGACGCTGCGCTGCTGGTTCTAGATTCGTTCTGTTCGAGATTCGTTCCTGATCTAAAGAGCTTCTTTTTGAACAGTACGAGTATGCCTGCGCTGCTGGTTCTAGATTCGTTCTGTTCGAGATTCGTTCCTGATCTAAAGAGCTTCTTTTTGAACAGTACGAGTATGCTGAATTTAACACCAAATGGTGAACAATTCGGCACCGAATCAGTTGAATTGTTGAGAATACAACTTGGTCGTTAAACTAGTATCATGTGGATAGGACTATTGGACTTGGTGAAGTTTAGTGTGGATGTTGCAAAGATCCTCCCACATCTACCCATAGTGCCTTTAAGTCAAAACAGAACAACGAGTATGCTGAATTTTAACACCAAATGGTGAACAATTCGGCACCGAATCAGTTGAATTGTTGAGAATACAACTTGGTCGTTAAACTAGCATCATGGATAGGACTATCAGACTTGGCGAAGTTTAGCGTGGAAGTCAAAAAGGCTCTCCCCACATCTACTTATAGTGCTTTAAGTCAAAACAGAACATGTCAACATGGAATCAACAATAAAATATTGCACCTCTCTGTTGGTTCAAAAAGGTTGGTTGTTTACCATGTCAGCAAAAGAAACAAATGATTAACAGTGTTGCAACGGATCAAAAATGACTTGTACAGTGATGCCAATTCTGTCAAAGCACCGAGTTGGTTGGAAACAGAGTTTGCAATCTCACGTAGATATTGGAGGTGTATCCCCCAAGAAAGATGGAAAAAAGTAGGGATAAAAGAGAGAAGAATTTACATATTGTAAGAACTTGGAGAGAAACTGAAGAAGAGACCTATTAGTTAAAAGAGGAAGAAGAAAAAGCAGAAAAAATTCATAAAGCACATATTATATGCATCAATATTATAAGTGTGCATTTAAAATCACATCATGTAAAAATTGTTGGTGGAACACTAGAGATATCGGAAAGAGTAAAGTTGGGATTCCCCAATGTCTTGCTAGTCTAGGTCACACATGAGATGAAAACAAGTCATTTGTTTGATTTGTTGGAATTCAAACAGACATCACTCAAAGTAGAGAAACTGCAGAACTTATGATCAAGCTTTCAAGCTTCGTCTTGTACTGAACGAGACCACTCTACCAATGAAATGGAAAATCCTAATAACTCCAATCGAAAAAGAGAAGAATTTACATATTGTAAGAACTTGGAGAGAAACTGAAGAAGAGACCTATTGGTTAAAAGAGGAAGAAGAAAAAGCAGAAAAAATAATAGAAAGTAAAAAATCATAAAGCACATATTATATGCATCAATATTATAAGTGTGCATTTAAAATCACATCATGTAAAAATTGTTGGCGGAACACTAAGGATATCTGAAAGAGTAAAGTTGGGATTCCCCTAGTCTGGGTCACACATGAGATGAAAACAGGTCATTTGTTTGATTTGTTGGAATTCAAACAGACATCACTCAAAGTGAAGAAACTGCAGAACTTATGATCAAGCTTTCAAGCTTCATCTTGTACTGAACGAGACCACTTTACCAATGAAATGAAAAATCCTAATAACTTCAATCGAAAAAAGAAAAGAAATCTAGGAACATGGTAACTATTTATTACCTACTAGGTCCTCCATTTGAGCACTGTTGAGATTATGAGAAATTTCAAACTAGACAAAATTGACAGGAGACATCAAGTCTATAAAAAAAATGGCTGATGTCAAAAGTTGAAAACTTGACCAGGTGGAAGTTGAAGTGACAAGATCTAGAAGAAGACAAGTTGTCAGATTGCGACAAGTGATAATTAAAAACCAAGTAGACAGTAATTATAATCAAGTGAATATAACGACGACATACACTGGAAGGTCAAACCAAACATGACCAAATGATAAAACCAAATTATAAGAAATCTTCTTCTTATTTTACACAAAGTATGGTGTAATACTTGAACACAAGTGAATTTGAATAATGGATTTATCACCTCTGAACATGATAAAATCATAAAATATTTAAAAGATTCAAAGTTTAAAACTAATAATCCTATTCCGAATTCCTCAGCACAGATCTCTTGTATCGGTGTTGTAACACTTGTAATAGCCTCCGACTGATTGTTTCTCAATATCACAAAATCTCAAACTGTCAAATCTTAAGTATGAATCTAATAAACAAATCATGATATGATATAAGAAACTAAAATGTTCCTGAAAAGTACAAACATCATGTACTTATATAGGAACACGATGAAATTTGTGAGAAGAAACTGAATAAACCTTATTATTATTATTGCGCTTAACCTAACTCTATAACACTGGTCACTACTCATTTGTGACAGCTCCTTTTTATAGTAATTTTTCATTGACGTGACTTCTGAACAAGTACCGCACTTTCTTCTGATATCTGAACTAAACACTCTCAAGCTGCATGATTTCTTCCACCTGAGGAATTGGCGCGAACGAACTACCAGTTAGAGTTACACAAATTTTCACCAATCACATGTATGAATTTGATGCTAAAGTGCAACTTGAAAACCAGTTATTTGTTCACAAATGTGGCTCTTGGAGTTACAGCGCCTTCCAGGAAAAAAGAACTCATATCTGCCCTAGTGACTCGGTAACCTAGGTGATATTGTCACTTGTCCGTTCATACTCCATACATATTGGATGAACTTAGTATTCCAAACAGGCGAGATGACCTAATGTGTGCGTGGACCAATATGGACTTGCTGGCTCAATAGTTGACCAGGGGACGGTATGTCGCTATTTGGACATGTGTTGATCATGATCCTCCTGGTATCAGGTGAGACGTAAAGCAAAGATGCGATAGCTACATCGACGCAATATCACGCCGCGGTAGCTACATCGACGCAATATCACGCCGCGGTAGCTGCATTGACGTAATATCACGCCGCGGTGGCTGCATTGACGCAAGATGTAGGGGAATAGACGCAGTGATTTGTGCAGTGACTTGAGATATTGGGGAATATAGACGCAGATATTGACTCATTGACGCGTGGTGCAAGTCGCCTTTGTGTCATTTTGCTCCTTTGATAGGAACACTTGAGTGTAAAGTCTTTACAGCTTTAGATAATATGAAAAGATATGTGCGTTGTGGGCCGTGTCTTCCTTACCAAGTAGCAAGTAATAAAAATCGAATTAGCATAATGGAAGTACATATGATATCGACATCGATATAATGGAAGTACATATGATATCGACATCGATATAATGGAAGTACATATGATTTTGGGCGCAATCGGTCATTCGGAGGCGTCGCATATCAAAGGTCGTCCGAGTGTGTTTAACAGTAAACTGAATCTTATGTCTTATGTAGGTATCTATCTAAAATCATTTTTGCGTGAATTTCTGCATTCTCTCCTTCATTATCTTGTAATTCTTTGGTCTGTCGATACTTATCAATCTCTCTATTCTCTTTATGTTCACCTAACACTCTTTGTTCTGTATTCTTCTCTTTTTGTTGTTCAATTCCTGTATCATCCTTTACAATTCTTCTTTTTTTGCAATCTTCGCAATCCATTGCTATCTCGAGCGTGTTTGTTACGTTGGTTGGGCAGTTCCTCAAACCTTATTGTAACTGATGGATGATATTAAGGGTGCTTCATCTTTAGCACATCGTCGAGTGTTAGTTTTATTTCCTGTCGCGATAAGAAAGATATCTTGATTTCATTCCTAATATCTTGATTCTTCAATCAAGTCCTCCTTTATCTGTGCACAAGCATCTGGAATTCATCACTTACCTGAATCTCTTTTTGTTGTTCAATTCCTGTATCATCCTTTACAATTCTTCTTTTTTTTTGCAATCTTCGCAATCCATTGCGATCTCGAGCGTGTTTGTTACGTTGGTTGGGCAGTTCTTCAAACCTTATTGTAACTGATGATATTATTAAGCGTGCTTCATCTTTAGCACATCGTTGAGTGTTAGTTTTATTTCCTGTCGCGATAAGAAAGATATCTTGATTTCATTCCTAATATCTTGATTTTTCAATCAAGTCCTCCTTTATCTGTGCACAAGCATATGGAATTCATTACTTACCTGCATTTAATATGATCAATGTTAATTGATATTTTGTACTGTTTTGTTTTCTCTTGTCAAGATACTTGTTATCCATTTCCTTATTGGTTTCGGACACGTGGGTACTCGTAATAAGAGACCATCTATCTTATTACAAGGTACAAACAAGAGAGTGACTTTTCATGAAGCTAGTCTCGCTGTTTTAACTCCAAATGCGACGTTGCCACTTGCCACAGAGACCCCTCTCTCGCCCATAATTGTTGAAATCTCACCGGGAACCGCGATTCCAAGATAATATTTAAGCGATCTTTAAGCTAAAAATCAGGCTGTCCATCCTTTCGCCACATTTGGAGACGAGGTAAAAATGGAGTCAGCCCTTTTAAGCCCCTCACGATGATTTGTCTCCAAATGCGACGTTGCCAAATCTGAAACAGAGGTAATGTTCATGCTAACATGATTCGGCGTTCACTGACAACACTCTACCCCTCTCTCGCCCATAATTGTTGAAATCTCACCGGGAAACGCGATTCCAAGATAATATTTAAGCGATCTTTAAGCTAAAAATCAGGCTGTCCATACTTTCGCCACATTTGGAGACGAGGTAAAAATGGAGTCAGCCCTTTTAAGCCCTTCACGATGATTTGCCTTGTCAGCCGATCACAAGGACGCAGAGAAAGTAAACATACACACAACTCTGAAGAATTGAAAGATGAAATCATAAATTCCGAAAGGAAAGTACAAGGTTTGCTTAGAAACCCCTCTCTCTGCCACCTAGTTGGTGGGCAATGTTAATATTTGCACTCGACTAACCAAGCAAACCAAACAAATGAAATCTTCAGCAACCCGGAACACCAAAAGTATGCTGGGGGGGAAATATTAATTAAGAAATTAACGTCGAATTTACGGCTGTACCAAACCGTACGTACAGACGCGTAATGGTCCGGGTACCAATGTCTGAATTTTTGTCGTAAGAAGTTTGGGAGAAAGAAAAGAAGAGCAATTAAAAATCGACTCAAATCTAAAGGTACGTCCACTCTGTGACAGTCAAAATCGACCGAAAACTAATATAAAATAAGTTGTATGTAATAAAATCAAAGAATTTTGGTTGACTGAGAGGGGGAAAAAAACGTACAGTATCTGCCACAGCATGGACAATTGGCAATTGAACAAACCTTAATAATCTTAATATGATACATACATACATACATACATATTTCCAATCAATGGATTTACACCTTGGAAGAATTTTCTTTCCTGCAACAAAATCTCGGACAAAACAACCAATAACCGACTCAAGGGTCAACGATCTGTCAAATTGCCACGAGCACATCAACAACATACACATCAAGAGAGGAATCGAGGAAAATCCTGATCAACAGGTGCAGACCCGGTACCAGCAACCAACCTGGAGCATTGGAAGGAAACTGGATCACTAATCACTAGGAAGTGAGTGTGGAGAATGTCAATGATCTAGGACAATGGCAGGAGGACCTAGTGCGAAACATGAGGACATGGACACCTCGAGCACTTTCACTCACAACAGAGTGAGCTATGATAAGGTTTTTCAGAGATTTTCAGTCTCCTTGCTCTTGAGACGAGTTGATTCGAAGCCAGTTTCATGGATTTTTTAAGATTGTATTTTGGAACCGCTTTCGCAATACTTCAGGGAGTTTCATTGATAAGTATAGTTTTAGTTTCAGTTGGTTCAAAGTACATTTGATGAGCAATTTAGCAGATCAAGAAAGATCCACAGAAAGATTTTAGTATTATTTTTTCAAAGGAAGATACAACCTGGAAGACAAAATCAAACTTTACAAAATGATTTAAAGTTCAAAGTTTACATTCTTGTTTCGCTGCCAGAAATAGAGCCAGTTTCCGCGTGTTTCCTCGGGTTCAAAACAACCGAACAAAGACTGACTAGTTTTGCCCAAACAGCCTATCTTGTTAAGATGAAATGGAGAATGTCAATGATCTAGGACAATGGCAGGAGGACCTAGTGCGAAACATGAGGACATGGACACCTCGAGCACTTTCACTCACAACGGAGTGAGCTATGACAAGGTTTTTCAGAGATTTTCAGTCTCCTTACTCTTGAGACGAGTTGATTCGAAGCCTGTTTTATTGACAGGTTCATGGATTTTTTAAGATTGTATTTTGGAACCGCTTTCGCAATACTTCAGGGAGTTTCATTGATAAGTATAGTTTTTGTTTCAGTTGGTTCAAAGTACATTTGATAAACAATTTAGCAGATCAAGAAAGATCCACAGAAAGATTTTAGTATTATTTTTTCCAAGGAAGATACAACCTGAAAGACAAAATCAAACTTTACAAAATGATTTAAAGTTCAAAGTTTACATTCTTGTTTCGCTGCCAGAAATAGAGCTAGTTTCCGCGTATTTCCTCGGGTTCAAAACAACCGAACAAAGACTGACTAGTTTTGCCCAAACAGCCTATCTTTGTAAAGACTTTACACTCAAGTGTTCCTATCAAAGGAGCAAAATGACACAAAGGCGACTTGCACCACGCGTCAATGAGTCAATATCTGGGTTTATATTCCCCAATATCTTAAGTCACTGCACAAATCACTGCGTCTATTCCCCTACATCTTGCGTCAATGCAGCCACCGCGGCGTGATATTGCGTCGATGCAGCCATCGCGTCTTTGCTTTACGTCTCACCTGATACCAGGAGGATCATGATCAACACATGTCCAAATAGCGACATACCGTCCCCTGGTCAACTATTAAGCCAGCAAGTCCATATTGGTTAGTTCAAAGTTTACATTCTTGTTTCGCTGCCAGAAATAGAGCTAGTTTCCGCGTATTTCCTCGGGTTCAAAACAACCGAACAAAGACTAACTAGTTTTGCCCAAACAGCCTATCTCGTTAAAATGAAGATGAGCAATCGATAAATTTTATTGAAGCTAAAAAGACATTTTAGACTAAAAACTGAAATAATATGGAAAAACTTCTGAATAAATTTGTGTCCAAGTTCTAATAGGTATGTTTGGAATCTTCTTCTAATTGGAAAATACCCATATGAAGACTATTTAGATTTTTTAGAATGTCACGGAGAATCGTTGCCCCAAGACGCTCAATTTAGCAAAGCCTACTCTTTTTTTGTACATGGTGTTACTTAATGTAACCTGAGACTATTTCTGAAGTCGTTGAGAACTTCAGAACGGATAATTTGGTGTTTTCTACAAATCAGCTGGATGAATGAGAGAATGGAACTTCTTCATAAGACTGTCATTGAAACAAACACAGCACAAACCAATCTGAAGATTAACAAAAGGAACACGAACAAATTGAAGATGATCTCTCTTAAGTTATTCGAGTTACAACCTAAACAAACAATGACAACCAAAACTATGATTGGATCTAAAAGTAGATACCGCAGACAAGGTCGGCCAGGAATTAAAAAATTCTGAAACACTCGTCAGTAATTTTGATGAGAGGATGAAAGTTGAAATCAAATGATAGTCATCAACCTACTAATCAAGATAATCACTTTCATCTTGAAATTCAATTAGAATTTAAGTACATGTGTAATTGTGTACTGCGAGGTAATATTATGTAAATGGAAGATTGGAGAGGATGTAACAAAGTATGCTCCTTAGGAAACCACTTGGAAATACCCACATTGTTCAACTGTTTTGATCTCGGTGAACAAAAAAACATCAATCGAACAATTAACAGAAATGAAAAACTATCTAAAAGTTCAAAATGCATGCGGGAAAACCCCAGATATGCAGCATTTACTGAAACGTGAGGATCAAGTACTTAAGATTAACAAAGATTTAATACAATAAAAAGAACAAAGATCATGAAAAAATAACTCAGACAGTCCCTAAGAGTGGGATTTTCCAAGAAATATTTGAAAGAACTACCAAAGATAACTTCCGTGTGAACTTGCAACCGGTAAACATGGAATTTGACGAGCATGTCAGCAGACACAATTGAAAACATTTTCAGAATATTAAACACGGATCGAACAAAAGAGTTCGCAAATCAAATCTGCTGGTAGCTACAAGAAGTTTCTGTCTTCCATACTGATGCCTGTATTGCCCCTGTGTGCCAAAAAGTGAATTATTTGACGTCAGAGGAGTTTGACGAATTATTATTTGAAAGATACAAGAAGAAGGAGCGATAATACGGGCAGTGTCCCTGAAGCTGCGAGGGAGCCGTTACAAGGCCAGAAGTTTAAACTTGGAAGATGGAGCAGGGGTTCCCTAATGTGATGTTGTTTTCTGGAGATCTTTCTTTTTTTATGCACAAATGCTTTATTTAATAAAGTCTACTTACTTATATTTGTGGGAAAAAAAGGAGGGAAAATAAACACAATTTGACATACATATATGATTATACGTACACAAGATGGTGAAATTGTGGACCCGAGTGTTACATATTACTCGATATCTTTTGCCGTGAAATTTGGTTTTCAAAAATTGAAAATCCGAAATACCTATATATGCTTTATTTACCCCTGTTTCAGTTAGATCATACTGACCCAGGTTACTTCCCCATTTTGCCCAACTAGGAGCTTGATGTCAAACCCAATAGGTACGGAAATCAAAAACCAAATTTCAAGTCTAGGAATAGATTGAAAGAGTTGCATAAGCGTCGGGCAAGGTAAAACATAAGCGTGTAATTATCATCGAATGTCACTTTCTTCACATATTTGTTCATCATGGTAATGGGATGGATTGGTATAATGACTCATAGATGAAGAGTTTGGATTGAAGGAATGTGAATTCCTCTGAGGAATGCTTCTGGCAGTTCTAGCTTCAACTTGACGTGAGAAATGATGACATGGGCGTGAAAAGGTAAAACATAAGCGTGTAATTATCATCGAATGTCACTTTCTTCACATATTTGTTCATCATGGTAATGGGATGGATTGGTATAATGGGCTATAATGACTCATAGACGAAGAGTTTGGATTGAAGGAATGTGAATTCCTCTGAGGAATGCTTCTGGCAGTCCTAGCTTCAACTTGACGTGAGAAATGATGACATGGGCGAGAGACCAAAGGAAGGCGTTAGAGGAATGGAAGGGCTGACTTTTGTTTGTTTGTCCCGCTGGGATAGGAATGAAAAGTCCCTTTTGGCCCCTTACTATAGGATAGGTGCGTGTATTGACTAAAACCAATATCCAATAGAACTTGCATATTGACTTGGGCGGTTTTTAACGCACATGTACTGCTGTAAGTGCTGAAGGCTCGAGATCTATGATATTGGTATCAGTAGGGCCATGAGCATCGGCTATTTAAGCCCAATGTGACTGCTACCTGACTTCCAAGAACTGGCACTTTTTGTACTACTTCCAATTCAAAAACGACTCTCCTTTGATAGAATTCTCAATGTCATCATAAAATTGTACTTGATCAAAAAAATCGCCGAATGGGAGTAGTTGGTCGAATTAAAAACCATCTTGTTACCTTCTGAGAGAATTCGCAAGAGAAATCAATGCTTGTTCAGCAAATATTCAATGCGAATACTGAAGGCCAAAGTCCACCCTTCACTGAAATGTATGGTTAGCTCCTGAATGAGATTTCGTAAATCATTTGACGTACCTACATGACTCATTAGTAGTGTGTGGTAATCACTGAATTCTGTGGATGGATGAAGTTTGCTATTTTGATTTCTGACCATCAATGCGAATACTGAAGGCCAAAGTCCACCCTTCACTGAAATGTATGGTTAGCTCCTGAATGAGATTTCGTAAATCATTTGACGTACATGACTCATTAGTAGTGTGTGGTAATCACTCAGTGAATTCTGTGGATAGATGAAGTTTGCTATTTTGATTTCTGACCCGTTAGATTAATCACTTCGCGTCACCATCAAACAATTATCAGTTGTACAACTGGGTTGATGAGGTTTTCCAACTCCTAACCTACCATATTTCAGGTTCCATTTTCATCATTCGATATAGAAAACTTGATGATGTAGACCTCACGAGTCTAACGTAGCAGTGTTTCATTGCTACGGAATAAATACGACGCGACGCCGACGGTAAAACACCCGTCTCTAAAAAAATATAGAAAACGGTTGATGATGTGTTTTACCATCATCACCCCAACATTTATTTTTTACTAGAAGCTTTCTCAGAAATTCAAACCAATACAAAGCTGACACTTAGAAAACTATTGAGAGGAAAAGAGAAAGAAAAACAAAAAAGAAGAAAAAGAAAACTTTATTCCCTATAAGATATCTGAATCCAAAAAGGGGTCAAATCAATTGAGTAACTTGATCTGTAAAAGATAAATTATTATGTCTTTCAAATTTCCCGCGAAATCAATGTAACTTTCCAAGTTTCGACATACTATGTAGTCTTTGCATTCACTCGTACAAATAGGAAACTTTGTATCAACAAATCAAATGAACAACTTTACAGTGTTTATACTGATCAAATATACAACTTCATAACTAAACAAATAGACAACTTCACAATTTTTTTCCATCAGAACCATTTTGTGGTTCAAATACATCTCTATAATCGGTTTCTCTCTTTATGCATAACATCGACCAAGTTCTAGCTCTAGCCACAATCCGAATGTAGTAATTAGTAATACGCGGAACTAACGAGGCAACATTGCCTACAGGGCGATTTTTGAGATTCACACACATCGGGCGAACACATTTAACCCACAAAACTCAACCAACATCCACATCTATAAAGTGTATAAAGTATATGCAGATTGACCTCTAGAATCCCCACAGACCTACGCGATGCCGGCAGACATTTGAAACAAACCCAGATCAAGATTGGAAGTTGGGTAATCGATAAGCCTACAATGTGAGAACGTTAAATTGAGCAATCTGTGGACACTGATCGAATTTTGTATACGGAACTAACGAGGCAACATTGCCTACAGGGCGATTTTTGAGATTCACACACATCGGGCGAACACATTTAACCCACAAAACTCAACCATCGTCCACGTCTATAAAGTGTATAAAGTATATACAGATTGACCTCTAGGATCCCCACAGACCTACGCGATGCCGGCAGACATTTGAAACAAACCCAGATCAAGATTGGAAGTTGGGTAATCGATAAGCCTACAATGTGAGAGCGTTAAATTGAGCAATCTGTGGACACTGATCGAATTTTGGATATTGCCTAACAACTTTCTGGTGTTCTCGTGTTGGCCCAGCACTCAAATAGGAAGTATTGTGTCTCTTCAAGCCCATCTGATGGGTATGACACAGACCTCACGAGTCTAACGTAGCAGTGTTTCATTGCTACGGAATAAATACGACGCGACGCCGACGGTAAAACACCCGTCTCTAAAAAATTTGATGATATGTTTTACCATCATCACCCCAACATTTATTTTTTACTAGAAGCTTTCTCAGAAATTCAAACCAATACAAAGCTGACACTAAGAAAACTATTGAGAGGAAAAGAGAAAGGAAAACAAAAAGACAGAAGAAAAAGAAAACTTTATTCCCTATAAGATATCTGAATCCGAAAAGGGTCAAATTAATCGAGTAACTTGATCTGTAAAAGATAAATTATTATGTCTTTAAAATTTCCGGCGAAATCAATGTAACTTTCCAAGTTCCGACATACTATGTAGTCTTTGCATTCGCTCGTACAAATAGGTAACTTTGTATCAACAAATCAAATGAACAACTTTACAGTATTTATACTGATCAAATAGACAACTTCATAAATGAACAAATAGACAACTTCACGAACTACTGACACATAAGGTGAAGTCGGTCAAAGAACAAATCGTTCACCAGACAATCCTGACATATTGAGAGCGCAGAAAGACCATCAGTCCATAATAAAACTCGCACTTCATTCACTCTTAGTACTTTTCCGCATTGAAACACATCAAAGAAACCATAGCAAATAACAAGAGAGAGGATACAAAAGAGCTATCAGCACAAAAGAAACGACATATTCCATAGACAAAATGACCTTGAAAAAGTCCAGAGCAGTTCGGACGTGGTAAGGTTAGTAGTAGCCTACTGCTGGAGTAAAGGGACTTTTCAGTCCTATGCGAGCAGTATAAATAAGCACTATT
>NW_007378289.1:0-2937 GCF_000475195.1 Diaphorina citri | reverse complement strand
TACGTATCATAATGATATAAAAACTTTTAAATTGGGCGTATTCGTTTTGAGATTGCATAGGTATTTGTTGTATTCCGATATTTTATGTTCAGTTTTGGGTGGATAGTAGTATTCGTTTTGAGGTTCTCTTGGTTATTATTGAGACTTGGAGTAATTTTCATAAATAGTGCCATAGGATCATAATTCGACTGTGTGTTCACCTGTTCACCATGTTTAAACTTTTCATGGTTGACTTTATCAAAAGCTTTTTCACAATCAAGAAATGCCCAAAAATTGCCACGGTTTTCAAGTAAACACCTCGGTTCACCTGCATCATCCAATGGTGATTTGGTTCCTCTCATGTCCATTTACTTCCCATAGGCACATCACTAATGGCTAGTACCTTCACACTGGCACTCTCATGTTTACTTTCTTAATTTGTCATCTATGAAGGGTTCGGTGTAGTGTGAAGGTTGGAGGGAGTGCTGATGTGAGAAGGTTGATGTCCGTCTGTGTGTGTACAAGACTGATTTTGCAGTTAAGAGTTTTTTTCGTCTAAAAAAGAAGAAATAGCTATAAAACTAAGGTCAAATGTAGTTTACCAGGTTTTACACGTGCATATGTCAAATAGCCTTTTTACTTTCTATTGCCAATATGTATGGGGATTTAGGGACCATATACAAGGTAATGAATGAGAAAGAGTTGCAATCGGTACAACATTTTCAAGATCGGAAAATGGGTGGAAATATTTGTTTTAGGGTCTCGTGAGTTCAGAAAAAGTGACCCGGAGAAAAGAATAGACTGCAAAAATTTGTGAAATTAGAAGTATGCCTGCCTGTCCATATCAGAGTGTAATTATGTTTTATAACTTGTAACATGCCGGATCAACAACACAACGGGTATCTAATAGCTAGTTGAGGTAATACACTAAATCTGTCTGATTCAATTAGGCGTTTCATTTACCTTCAGACTCCATAATAACAGCTACAATTAGCTTCATAAAATAAACAGGGTGTCTACAAAATCCGCACAACCGGATCAACAACACAACGGGTATCTAATAGCTAGTTGAGGTAATACACTAAATCTGTCTGATTCAATTAGGCGTTTCATTTACCTTCGGACTCCATAATAACTACAATTAGCTTCATAAAATAAACAGGGTGTCTAGAAAATCCGCACACCTTGGAGATGTGTTGAAGGTACCCGGTTGAGGCGAGGAGGTAACCCATTGCAGGTCATGGAGAACTCACTTTTCCCACATCCTGTATACTTCCATTCAATAATTAATAGAAACCAACCTGCACCCCCTCTGGCGGTCGAAATGAGAACTAAACCGGACCAAAAAGATACGTGTAATTATGATTTATTTAACGACCCGAAACCTCGGCTGGGATTGAACCCCCGCCCTCCTGTTTACCAGGAGAGCGCCTTGACCACTACACCACCGAGGCAGGTTCTTTAGAAAATTTAAGTTTGGCGTGATTAGACACCTATAGAGTAAAAACCTAAAAACCATTACAGGCAGACTTCGTGGTCATATTAAGTTAAGCAACATCGAGTAGGGAAGAAACAAGAATGGTCCGGAACAATTTTACACCGGCGTGCCGCGTACTAACAAAGGTACAAGTACCACAATATTCAGCACGTATTTTGTTCTCATACGTACACACATCTTCACAACACACATATCAAAGTCTAGCTAAACCACTAAGTACGAATACTCAATGGATCACCGTTATAGACTAAACTACTAAAGCCAATAACCGGTTGGACATTTTTCCTCATCCTCCTTGCGTAATTTTGATTTTTTTCTATAAGACTGTCATTGAAACAAACACAGCACAAACCAATCTGAAGATTAACAAAAGGAACACGAACAAATTGAAGATGATCTCTCTAAATTTATTCGAGTTACAACCTAAACCAACAATGACAACCAAAACTATGATTGGATCTAAAAGTAGATACCGCAGACAAGGTCGGCCAGGAATTAAAAAAAACTGAAACACTCGTCAGTAATTTTGATGAGAGGATGAAAGTTGAAATTTTAAATCAAATGATAGTCATCAACCTACTAATCAAGATAATCACTTTCATCTTGAAATTCAATTAGAACAGTAGGTACCGCAGACAAGGTCGGCCAGGAATTAAAAAATTCTGAAACACTCGTCAGTAATTTTGATGAGAGGATGAAAGTTGAAATCTTAAATCAAATGATAGTCATCAGCCTACTAATCAAGATAATCACTTTCATCTTGAAATTCAATTAGGATTTAAGTACATGTGTAATGCGAGGTAATATTATGTAAATGGAAGATTGGAGAGGATGTACCAAAGTATGCTCCTTAGGAAACCATTTGGAAATACCCACATTGTTCACCTGTTTTGATCTCGGTGAACAAAAGAACATCAATCGAACCATTAACAGAAATGAAAAACTATCTAAAAGTTCAAAATGCATGCGGGGAAACCCCAGATATGCAGCATCTACTGAAACGTGAGGATCAAGTACTTAAGATTAACAAAGATTTAATACTCGTATTAAACCGAACAGACTCCATATTGTGACGTCACAGCTGTCACAAGAGCCATTTGGACCATGTCCTAGACAGATTTAACACAGAAGACCTCCAAAACCCAAGCACATGTTTAACCACAATAGTCATTATAACTATATCAACTAATATTATAATTACCAACACAAGGTGGTCAGTCCACTTATCAGAATGGAGGGAGAAAGATCATAGCATGGAAAGGGGGGATATAAACCACTAAGTACGAATACTCAATGGATCACCGTTATAGACTAAACTACTAAAGCCAATAACCGGTTGGACATTTTTCCTCATCCTTCTTGCGTAATTTTGATTTTTTTCCATCAGAACCATTTTGTGGTTCAAATACATCTCTATAATCGGTTTCTCTCTTTATGCATAACATCGACCAAGTTCTAGC
>NW_007378288.1:128361-129982 GCF_000475195.1 Diaphorina citri | reverse complement strand
GCTGAGTAACATGACATCTTGGTTTGGCAACAATAATGTAGAATCAAACACAGTTGGAGTCAAAGCTTTAGAGGGAGCTAAGAATATAGGCAACTTGTTATATTCAGCTGTAAACAAGGCTGGTGAGTGTCAGTGATTTTTATTTCTGGTAAAGTTCCAGTTTCACTTATTATCAAGTTCCCATTTATTGACCGAACAAAGTGAAGGTCTATGTTTTAACTAGACCATTTTGCATTTGGGGGTCCCTACACTGAACGGGGTCATTTTGGCCTGGGCTTGAAGTTCCCCCAATAGATGAATCCTTCATCATAACTTTATAATATTATTTCTTCAAAAATACTGTAGACATGAGACCCTAACTCCAGGTATAAATCTATTGTTTAATAAAAAGGTCAAAATCAATTCTTGAAATCTTTTCAGTGGTGTTTACTACTTGCGTACTACCTAATCTATACCTATAGACTATAGTACTACTTGAGTACTAAGTATTACCTATAGACTATAGTACTACTTGAGTACTACATATAGACTATAGTACTACTTGTTATACTTGTCTATGCCAATCCATGAAGAGCATGGATGATGGAAATTAGTACCCTACACGCCTTACACTTGAATTTAGATCACGCTACGCCACTGATAACTACCTACTTATGTAACCAATAAAATATGCCACTTTGTATTACCAAGAAATACCTCCACATCAATAAAATAATTAAGTATAATCAAGCGCGCCGGGAGGCGCGCGAACGTCAAGAGTTCGCATCTATAATAACAGCACACATCCTTACCCACAATACAAGGGAGATCTACCTCTCTTAGTGTGGGTAAGTATGCATCTCAATAAAATGTGTATTCTTCATTACTACCTATATTTAAGCTACAATACCTTATCGTAAAAAAATTAAGATAGAAAAAGAATACACAAAATGGCACATTTTATTGACTTTTAAAGTCTATTTCATAGTTTAAGTTATTTATCATATTGTATTACCACTGTTATTATTATTAATTATTGATGCAAATAAATTACAAATTACAAATTTCGCCATTGGATTCCTTATTTTTTGTAAGTACTGGGAAAAATCGGAAAATCCCGAAATTCCAAACCGTTCCCGAGATATTGACGTTTTTTAGTCCCCCCATAAGAAATACACGGGGAACACGCTTTGAGGCCAGCAAAACTTTTCCTACGTTTAATATTGTGCTCTCGCTTTTAGTTTTCAGTTTTCATTTCTTCGAGACAAGACTCAGGGACGATATTAGTTTTCAGGGGCGAAGCCAAGGGAGCGCGAAGCGCGACCTCATGCACACCCCGCGAAGCCCCGGGAGCGCGCAGCGCGACCGCATGCACAACACCGCAAAGCCCCCGGGAGCGCGCAGCGCGACCGTAAACAAGGGAGCGCGAAGAGCGACCCCCTGCACAACCCCGCGAAGCCCCCGGGAGCGCGCAGCGCGACCGTAAACAAAGGAGCGCGAAGCGCGACCCCATGCACAACCCCGCGAAGCCCCCAGCAAGGTTCAGGTATATACATAACTCGCATCCTATAATGTGTGTAGATATTCATATTCCTTAAGTGTGCATGTACAAGATGCATAATCCATAATATATACAGCCCCA
>NW_007378288.1:122224-127915 GCF_000475195.1 Diaphorina citri | reverse complement strand
CTATCTATTGAGATGTTGCCTTAGCAACCAGAATACAGAGTGGACTGGTGATTGTAAATACTGGGTGAATACACAACAACTATCCCCTGTGATTGGGATTAGGTCATATCCTTGAGGTATATCGATGAGGAATTTAACTTTCTCAATCGTAAGTATATTCCCCTTTAATGGCCTATGTCATGACATGACGAATTCGTAGAGACTCGCAGACCAGTTTGTCGGTGGCATTCATTGCCATGGATAAACTGTTGAATAGACATGCACCGTCCCCTGTGATTTTGGCATCAGGTCATATGCTTGAGGGACGTCTATCAGCAATACAGTCGATTTTGATC
Organism: Diaphorina citri; assembly: GCF_000475195.1. Lineage (NCBI taxonomy): Eukaryota > Metazoa > Arthropoda > Insecta > Hemiptera > Psyllidae > Diaphorina > Diaphorina citri. The sequence goes on along the minus strand of NW_007378288.1, from coordinate 127,580 downwards.
TTTTTTTTTTTGTCGAACGCAGTACCATTCGTAGAGACTCGCAGACCAGTTTGTCGGTGGCATTCATTGCCATGGATAAACTGTTGAATAGACATGCACCGTCCCCTGTGATTTGGCATCAGGTCATATGCTTGAGGAACGTCTATCAGCAAAACAGTCGATTTTGATCTATTTTTTTTCTTTTTTTTTGTCGAACGCAGTATAGTAGACTTGGATTAGACTTACCCGATCTACTGTTGATAATTTTATCCCCATTCCTCTCTCTCACCCACGCAGACTTGGATTAGACTTACCCGATCTACTGTTGATAATTTTATCCCCATTCCTCTCTCTCACCCACGCACATAAAACATGTATTCTAGTTCTTAACTTTGTTATTGTCTTGGTTCCTTATTAATTTTAATAATGGGTAGTAGGATGAACTCTCATAAAACATGTATTCTAGTTCTTAACTTTGTTATTGTCTTGGTTCCTTATTAATTTTAATAATGGGTAGTAGGATGAACTCTTTTTTAAACTCTATAAAAAATAAAGATGTTAATTTTCTTAGTTTTGATAGTTTTACAGATCTCACTAGTAATTATAGTTTCAAAGCAAATCACTTCAATGTTATTCACATCAATGTAATGAGTATTCAAAAAAACTGGTTGTCTTTGATGGTATATCTAAATGATGTACTTAAATTTCTGGATGTAATTGTCTTAACAGAGATAAAAATTAAAGAAGAAAATGTTTCTGTTTTTGACTTAAATAATTTTGAACAATATTCAAGATGTAGAGCAAATGGTAAAGGTGGAGGTATAGCAGTATATGTAAGAAACACTTATAGTGTAGATAGGAAATTTTTTGATTTCAATCATTGTGAGCATCTTTGTCTTAAAATTAAGCATATTTCTCAACCTTTTGAAGTAATTTTAAGTAGTATGTATAGGCCACCTAATAAAAATGTTAGTTTATTTCTGCAAGAGCTTGATTGTTTCTTAAAAGACGACCAAATAAAAAACAATAAGTTGATAATGTTAGGTGATATTAATATCTGTACTTCAAAGAAAGATAAAAAATCTCGAGAGTACTTGAATATACTTCTATCAAATGGTCTACTAAATAGTATTTCCGACTTTACTAGAGAAGAAGTAGCAGCTGAAAATGTCCATAAGTCCTGTTTGGATCATGTTAATATTAAAGTTAAAAAATTTAACAAATTCGATTCTTTTCTGATTAGGAGTAAAGTTGCTGACCATTATTTTGTTGGGTGTTCTGTGGAGAAAGAAGGAGGAGGAGGAGAAGGAGGAGGAGAAGGAGAAGGAGGAGGAGAAGGAGAAGGAGGAGGAGAAAGAAGGAGGAGGAGGAGAAGGAGGAGGAGAAGGAGGAGGAGAAGGAGAAGGAGGAGGAGGAGAAGGAGGAGGAGGAAGATAAAAAGAAGAAAACAAGGTAAAGGAAGAAGAAAAGAAGCCAAGAGAAACAGTATCAAATTTAATTTAAAGGAGTTTTCAAAAACAGATACCTACCTACATTACCTTTTGCAGTCCTTGTCCCTAAAATGCTAAAAGCACAAGAACCAACAATGATTTAGGACGAATTAACTTTTCGCTCAAAGGAAACCAAGACAAAAACATGCTGGGTATTCGTTTTCTAAAGATCTAAAGAAAGTCAACACACAGTTGAGATGTTGAGAACAACCCCTCTAGAGAAATTAGGACAAACGTTAGCTCTAAAGAAAATGAGGTGAATTTATACTCGTATGTATTACAGGTGGGGTATTTTATGGTCTTTTATGTACTACTATACAGAATGCACCAGAAAAAACACAGACGACTCAGCCTTAGTATGTTTCGCAAGAAACGGGGAAAGGTGGCAGAAAAATGGATCGTTCTCGGTATTTTTCTGGCGCACCCTGTAGAAAATAGAAAGTCAACCGTGGGAGATAGCTATAGGGTAGAAGTCGAGCAGAAAGGGAGAGACAGGAGAGAAAGAGGGAAAAGGGAGAGACAAAAGAGGGAGAAATAAGAGAAAGGGAGAGGGAGGTAAAAGAGAAAATTGGAGAGAAATTTCAAACGTTTTGGAAATTTTCTCTCTAATTTCGGGAAAAGTCTGCTCTAGAAAGCTTTTCATTTCTCGAGAGAGAGAAGGAAAGTTGTTTTCGCACAGATTTAGGTCAAAAGTGCACGAGCACTAAATGACTGGAAAGAAGAACAAAATCTGGTGTGAACATCACTTTTTTTTAAGAGGTTTGACAGAGGGAACTGTAACTGCTATGGTCTTATCGTCCCAAAATCGAAGAGAGAAGGAAGACAGGATAGGAGAAAGCCAGCCGTTCCGAGAACGAATATTATACCATCAGGATAAAATCCGCCCCGGTTGGGATTCGAACCCGCGGCCTAGCGCTTACAAGACAGACGCGCTACCCTCCAAGCTAACTAGGCTGGCTAATGAGAGATTTGATCGAGGATCAGTGTTACCGAAGATTGGTAAAAAATCTAATAACAAAATAGTACTAAATTTTATCCTCATTTATTTGAGAATTTGACCACATAATAATGGAGCTCTAAGGGTTAGGTGGTAGAAAACGCCTCCGGCGTTAACCTCGCCTAGTGGTTACCTTCCACTCAACAGTCTATTATTATTATTATTATTATTATTATTATTAAATGATCGATTAAAGTCTTAACTACAGCTTAGCTACTTTGGAGGGCAGCGCGTCTGCCTCGTTAGCGCGAGGTCACGGATTCGATCCCGCCCGGGGCAGATTTTATCATAAACAGATAAGGTTCGTTCTCGGAACGGCTGGCTTTCTCCTATCCTGTCTTCCTTCTCTCTTCGCTTCCGGGACGATAAGACCTTGGCAGTTACAGTTCCCTCTATCAAACCTCTTGAGAAGTAGGTGTCTACTGAAGTGTGGTGAAATAGGCCAAGAGATGGTGGTACTTGTTCAGAAGTCCGTCAATGGAAAATTGCTACAAAGAGGAGCTGTCACAAATGAGCAGTGATCGGTATTACCATAGGGTTAGGTTAAACACAAAATGGAGCTTTCTTTTTGATTGTCGTGACTTCTGAATAATTACCGAAATGGTTTATGCTGGTCTTACCTTGGTATCAGGGGTAGATTTGGACAGGCGCTCCCCCATTCCAGCAAACACAACTCGGTACGATTCCAAAGTTCATGGAAACAGCTGATGTCAGACATTATCAAAGACTATACGAAATGTCGTACGCTATACACTAAATAGTCGTACACAGAAATGTCGTACGCTACACAGAAAAGTCGTACGCTAAACACTAAATAGTCGTACACACAAAACTATTATTAATATTGGTCGATGACGAAGTCGTAGGTATTTATTACACACAAAATAATTATGTATGTATAGGTTTGTAAGATTGTAAGCAGGTATTATTTTATTTTCTCAAATTACATAAATAACACAAAATATTGATGAGTCAAAAAACTGTCAAAAATCCATCAAAACATTAAAAAAAAAGCTCTTTGAATATTTTTGTTTCACTTTATTTATCTAGATTATTTATATTTATATGTATTTGGTTATTTATATTTGTTGAAGATTTTGAGCACCTGCTTTTGAAGAAAATAAAAATTAGATTTTTATATATTAGATTTTATTTTATTTTCATTTACCTTTGTGCTTTTACTTCGTGCTTTTATAAGCCCTAAAAAGAGTAAAATTATATCTAATACAGGAGTACAAAATACCTAAATATGTACATTAGCATTTCATGCTTTCATGTTGAATTTAAATTCCAACTTTTTTAACGGCGGTTTTCTGTTGAGCTTTTTACATTACTCAACTTTTAACGGTTTTCACCAAACGTAACGAAATAAAAAGTAACTTTCTAATTATTTAATTTTCGAATATAAATGCCACACTGTGCCTACTTTTTATGTAAAAATTAATAATAAAATTATAATCATTATGTAAGTTATTATATCATGTACATATTTTGATACTTTCCAGCACACTTTTTACGGAAACTTTTGTTTTTAGGTATAGGTTGGAAATGAAATGTTTGTTAGTTATTTTATTATTATTATTATTATTATTATTATTTTTTTTTACTCGGAATAATATTTTAGCTTTATACCTAATTTCCTTGTTTTATAATGTGATAAAGTTGTTGAAATTACAGCATGTGAGTTTTATTTCAAATTTGTTTTTCTCTATTTTGTTCAATTTCGAAAGTTTTAATAGAGGGTACCTATGTACTTTGTACCTACATCGAAACTAATTTTCATTTATTAATACGTCAGTGTTGTAATACTTTTTCCATGGTAAACATCAATAAAACTACTGAAAAAAAATAAATAAATAAAAAATAAAATAAACTGTTTGAATGTTATTTAAGCTATAAATTAAAGACTTTGGGCCCATTCATACCACATTTTGGTACAAAAATAAGATACATTTAGTTTGTCTGTCTGTTTGTTTGACCATAACTCTTATACCAACAAGTAGAATAGAGTTTATCCTGCCAGAATGAGACTGAAAAGTCCCTTTAGTCTAAACAAGGTCTTATATCTATATTTCATAGGTAGGGTTTACAAATATGCAAATACAACCTTGTTTAAATTTTAAAAAAAAGAGCAGACGGGCTTTGCAAACTCCCACCAACTCAAAGTACGAGGGAAAGCAAAGCTAGGAAGATGCGGTTTTCACCATTGGATTCCTTATTTTTTGTAGGTACTGGGAAAAATCGGAAAATCCCGAAATTCCAAACCGTTGTAATCTTCGTTGAATGAATGGGCTTTTCATAACAATTTTTTATTGTGTGAGAAGTTATTTCATTCAGCGTTGAATAATATAAAAAGTTTTTCTTAGAAGTCAATATTGACTTGGGAAAAACACCTTTGTATATCTATTATTATGTTCAATAAATGAATAATTGAATTGAATTGAATTGAATTGAATTGAAAGCGCGACCCCATGCACAACCCCGCGAAGCCCCCGGGAGCGCGAAGCGCGACCCCATGCACAACCCCGCGAAGCCCCCGGGAGCGCGAAGCGCGACCCCATGCACAACCCCGCGAAGCCCCCGGGAGCGCGAAGCGCGACCCCATGCACAACCCCGCGAAGCCCCCGGGAGCGCGAAGCGCGACCCCATGCACAACCCCGCGAAGCCCCCGGGAGCGCGAAGCGCGACCCCATGCACAACCCCGCGAAGCCCCCGGGAGCGCGAAGCGCGACCCCATGCACAACCCCGCGAAGCCCCGGGAGCGCGCAGCGCGACCGTATACGCAACCCCGCGTAGCGAACACGCGAAGCCCCCCTCCCGAGCACGAAGTGCGAGTCCTAAATATATACAGCCCCTTGTGTAACTGACTGACTCACTCACTGACTCACTC